>NW_024424786.1:44403618-44514945 GCF_017311325.1 Ursus maritimus
GCTCTCCGTGTCCCTGAGACACCAATCCCCTCCCTCCCCCGGCCCTGGCGCCCACTGTCCACTCTCTGTCCCTGTGAATCTAGAGATCTAGGGACCTCCTGAGTAGAATCATACAGTAACTGTCATTTATTGTTGGCTTACTTCACTCCGCATCATGTCCTAAACTCCGTGCATGTTATAGCAGATGTCAGAATGGCCTCCCTAGCTCCTTGAATCTTCGCGATAGTGTCAGGAGACTGATACTCAGATGGCCAGAAGGGCTCAGAGAAGTCAAGCAACGCACCCAAGGTCACACTGCTCCACCTAGGACTTGACCCTGGAGATGTGTGCCTGCAAAGCCCCTACGCCAGGCACGCCGCAGCCCTGGGGACCACAGAGCAGAAGGCAGGAGCAGGGGTTTTCGATGTCCTTTCTGGATTAGTGACCTCTGTATTAGTTTCGGGGGTGGCCACGACAAATCACCACACCCTGGGCCTCTCTGAACAGCAGACCCGCATCCTCTCACATGTGGAGGTCAGTGGCATCAGCAGGGCTGTGCTCCCTCCAGGGCCTCCGAGGACCCTCCTTCCTGCCTTTTCCAGCTGCCAGGGCCTCAGTGTCCCTGGGCTGTGGCCAGTCCCTCCAGCCTCTGCCCTGACTTCCCTCTGTGAATCTGTGGGTCTCTGTGCCAGCAGCTCCCCACCCCCCTTCTCTACATAGACACCAGCCATTGGATTTAGGGCCCGTCCTAATCCAGTATGACCTAATTTCAACTGAACTAATTAAATTGCAAAGTCCTTATTTCCAAATAAGGTCATGTTCAGAGGTTCTGGGTGGACGTGAATTTGAGGGGTGGGGGTGGGGGGACATGATTCAATCCAGAGAAACCTCCCGGAAAGGAGACATCTCAATGGCTAACAGTGGTTGGTTGCCTCAGAGGGACGGAGGTTTGGGCAATTCTCATATGCATGCACATTGTCACCTGCTTTTGTGTAATTTCTGTGAAGATCAAACATTACCTCTCTGTTAGGAAAAATCAAATAAATAATAAATGAATAATACATTTTTGATAAAAATCGAAATTATATTAAGGCCCAAAGGCACTTGTCACCAACCCCAAGAATGTTGACATAAATCCTGGTGAGTCCACCCAAGAGAAGGTGACCAGTTCGTGGTTTGAGAAAGCTTGGTGGCTTTTTACTGTGGCCACCACGGCTACCCAGACGAGCCCCCAGCAAGCATCAAGTAAGCTCAGACAGAGGACTGAGCTGGCTCGCAGGGGTCTGAGGCTTGCACCCCAAGTGGGTACGCACCTGGCTGGCTAGAGGGAGGGGGGCACAGACCCCAAGGTCGCGGCTCAGGCACAGGTGAGGCAAGGCCCCTTCCAGGAAAGGAGCTGTGGAAGTGTACCGAATGGGACCCCTCGTGGCCCAGATGGCTCAACCACAGACCGGTGACCACAGAAAGCTCAAGCTGGGAAAGCCTCCGTGCTCCCGAGCAGAGAGCCCAGAGGAACGTCCTCGGCCGGGAGCAGGTGTAAGGGCAGCAAAGCTGCGGGACCCCAAAAGTCCTGCCGCTGGCCCGTCCATCCTGTGAACGGAAAGGACTCCTGCCTCCTGCACGGGCTGTCCTGCCTGGGGGGGGGGGGCGCTTTGGGAGGGGACAGCAGCACTAGCCACTCCATTTCAGTTTGACAGAACCCAATCCTAAATGTCCTGCTGTCCCAGAAATCTGGATGCTCTTGGTGACCCATTACAGAGAAAGACTGGCCATCTGGCCAGACGCCAACAGGTGCTCCCATGGCCCCAGCTGTCTGCACCGCGGGCTCTGAGCTTGCCACCCGCTGCAACGTGAGGGATCAGCAAAAGCAGCTTACCCTGCTCAGTCCTCCTCCCTGATCCAAACTGGGGGCACACGGACAGCTCGGAGGAAGCAGGCAGGTATTGGCAACCCACGGGACGCTGTCTCAGTGGCTGGGGGGTGGGTTTCTGGATGCCACCAGGTGTGGGAGCTGGGACAACTGAGGGGTTCTGAGCAAGTCCCCTGTGGCTGCAGCCCACCCCGGTCATGGAGGATTCCAGGGCCCTCCCCTCTGGGAGATGCGAGAAGGCTCAGCTGATGCTGAAAGCAGCAGCTGTGGGTAGGGAGCTCTGGTCCCTGAGCAGCCAGAGAACCCAGAGCTTGTCATGTCAGTCCCCTGGGTGTGGGCACAGTGGTAACAAAAGCAAGAGTGAAGGAACTCCCAGGTTCAAACCTCAGCCCTCAGCCTCCTCGGAGACAGTGGGGGAGAATAACGAGCAGGAAGTCAGGCTTCTGTGTACATGGCACGGCACATCTTCGGTACCGGGCACGGGGCCCGGCATGTGATAAGCTTGCAACAGGTATGGAATGAATGCACGGAGTGATGGATGGGTGGATGGAAGGAGGAAGGAAAGGAAAGGAAAGGAAAAAGAAAAGGAAAAAGGAAAAGGAATGGGAAGGGAAAGGAAAGGAGAGGAAAGGAAAAGGAGAGGAAAGGACAGGAAAGGAGGAAGGAAGAATGGATGGAAGAATGGATGGGTGGATAGATGGATGATGTATGGATGGATGGATGGTGAATGGATGAGTGGAGGGAGGGATGGGTGGGTGGATGGATAGATGATGAATGGGTGGGTGGGTGGGTGGATGATGGATGATTGATGATGGATGGATAACAGATGATAGATGATTGATGGATGGGTAGATGGATGAATGGATGAGTGGATGAATTATGGATGGATAGATGATGGCTAGCTGGCTGGCTGGATGATGGATGGATAGCTGACAGATGGATAGATGGATGGGCAAATGGATAGATGAATAATAAATGGATGGATGGATGGTTGGATGGACAGATGGACAGATGGATGGATGGGGCATGGATGGATAGATGGACGGGTGGGTGGATGGATAGATGATGATGAATGGATGGGTGGATGGATGACGTATGAATGGATGGGTGGGTGGGTGGGTGGATGATGGATGATAGATGAGGGATGGATGATTGACGGATGGGTGTATGGATGGATGACTGACAGACAGATGAATGAGTGGGCCGAAAAATGGGTGGGTGTGAACATGAGAGGATAGATGGGTGAAACGGAAAGACTGACAGGTAGGTAGCTAGATGAGTACTTGAAAATTACAATATTATTTACGTCAGGCTCTATGTTCATTTTCATAAGAGAGACTGCCAATAAGCGGCCTGAGGCCAAATCAAACAGCTTTTTTAATTAGTCGCTAACATATACAAATTTAAATATTTCATATACAAAGCCTGTACCTTTGGCCACACTTGCACAGCTAAAGAATACGACAGCACCCCACCCACGTTCCTGTATGGCACCTGCGGCCACAGCCAGGTCCGCTTCCCCGAAAAAAGAGTGGGCTCTCCAGGTCCTCACAGCTCCCCCACAGTTTGCAGGGTTAGAAAGAAAGGGAAAGATTCCTTTTTCCATGTCTCTTTCAAAAGAGTAAAAAAGGCAGACCAGGTGTGTTTTTAAAGACAATACCACCCTCTGCTTGGCTGGCTTCACCCATTTCCCTGCCTCTGCATGGCGTGTCTTTGACCTTTCTTGATGTATTATTTACTCGAAAGCCACCGTCCGAGGACGCATCTGACTCCCATGTTGTTATGTGATAGAGCTTCCAAGAGCTTACGAAATCCCACCCAGTAAGCCAGTGGTGGCACTGGGATTCAAACACTCACATGGGTCTGTCCGTCTGTGTGCACAGCCCTTCGCCTGCATTGTTCTGCCTGCTCCCCCAGAGAACCCCCCACTCCAGCATCACGGGGACTTCTGGACACCCCTGCCTCACTAATGGTTGACTAACGCGTCCTGGGACCCTCTCCATCATTCCCAGTGCACCAGTCCATGCTGGAGCCCTGTGCCCGCTGCTCAGGCTGCCAAGGAGCAGGACAGGAAGAGGTGTCCCAGAGGTTTGGGACCTGCTAGGGGGATTCTGGGAGCCTGTGGCACACAATGGCCTTGGCACATGGCAGGAGAGATGAATCTCAATCATCGTGCTTTCCCAGAAAGATACCAGGACATAATTCCACAGCACGCTCAGAGGTCCCGTTAATTCTGCTAAAGGTGGGATACAGGGCGCAATAGCGGGGATCGGGGACTCGGTGCCTCCAGGGACAGGCAGTGTGTAACACGCGGCATCTCGCAGAGCTGCCACCCAGGGAGCCCTGTCTGACCGAACCCACGTGCTACGGGGCCTTCCCTGTGGCCGCATCTCAGAATCTCCGCTCTGCAGCTTGAGTTCTCAGGGCCCGTGGTAAGTCGCAAGACAGCACGCGGAGATGGAATTATTCAAATCATAGCACACCCGTGACCTGTGCTTCTCAGCTTTCCTCCCAGTCCAAATGTGCTGGGAGCTAAAATTAGGGGGAGGCTTGTACCCAGGCTGTGCTCTGTCAAGAATGAGTAGAGTTCTGCGCGGAAGCCACCCCAGAGCATCTGCTTCCCATCCTCTGCTCCTAATGCCATTTAAATGCAGCCGTCAGAATTCACTGCCACATTCACAGACAATAACAGCAGCCATGGCCACTAAATTTGCATATGCCCTGCGGTCGGGCTGCTGCTTTGTCTAATCCTTCACACAGCCATGTCTGGTAGGCGGGGCGGCCAACACGGTACCCAAAACCACACGCGGGACCACGGCTTGCTTCAGTCCTCACCAGCCACCCAGCTGGTCTCGGCAGAGACACAGGCATCACCCTCCGCGGCCCAGCCCGAGCCGCAAGGTGGGTCCCAGCCAGGCTCCGGCCCTCCCTCCCCATGCCTGCTGCTGTGTCTCCCTGGACACGTCCACGTGCTTCCATGCTGCCCTCGCCTTTCACACAGCAACTGTTCGCACAGCAGTGAATGGGCTCTTCTTGAAAACATAAATCATGGGGACGTCTTTGCAAACACTCCTCAGAGGTTTTTTTTCACCATGTTTAGAACAAAATCCAGACTGCTGATGTTGGACCATGAGGCCCGGGGGGCCGGCTTGTGTTTCCAGCATAACATTCCCACCACTTTGCCGGGACTATGCACTCGCCTTCTAGCTCTGCCCCTGGGAGCCCAGGACGTCCCAAACAAACTCTTCCCCACCGTAGGGTGTTGGCAGAACTTGTTTTCAGGAATGTGCCAGCCACACGCCTCTGCACAGCTGACCCCTCCCCGGCACATGTGTCAGCCCAAACGCCACCCTCCATAAAGCTTCCCTTGAGAATTCCTTTTTACTGCAGGGAGCAGGGGGAGTCCATCTCCCCTAAAAGCGTGGCTCAGATAATGCTCTGTCCCTGAGACCCAGGGTGATGACCTATCACCATCCCCCAAGCTGCGGGCCGTGCAGCGGGACGTGCCGGCCCCCTCGGCCCCACCGCGCGGAGGGGAGGGCGCCGGTGTGCCGGGTCCACAAGGCCTGCGAGGCTGAGGTGCTCACTACCGCTGGCATTTTAATCAGGCCCCGGTTAAGAAATCCTGCGCCCCCGTGTTCACACTTCAGCCCCGCGGCGGGAACGTCACGTTTAACAGCAAGCTCTGGGCGCCTTTGTTTCCACCCGAGAATAAATAGGTACCAGAGCGACTAATGGCTTTACTCCTCCAACTGTCCTTTCAAAATGCGCCGCGAAGGACGAATGCTTTAAAAATACCATAAAACAAAATCTAGAAGGACTCTGGTGCCTCCAAAGTGGATTAAGATGGAAACGGATGTTTTCCCTACGTCGCGTGCAGCGTTGGAAGTCTCTGGAACAAGAGGCGGAACGGTTGAGTCTTCTGACTAAGAACTTACCACTCCCAGCCCAACCTGCACCTGAACTCCCATCAAAACACAGGACGGTTTCCATCAGAATTCTCATCAACCGTCTTACTTGAGGAGAGCAGGCTTTTCAGAATACAACGGGTGGTTAAGCGGCCTGGGCAAATGCCCGTTCTGGGAGCCTCTGCCCTGAGCCACCTCTCCTACAAGGTCAGCTCACTGGCATGGCGCGGAGCCGGGGTTCAAGTCGTGGCCGTGCCCCATGCTCACCCAGCCGGTGGGGACCCGAGGCCAAAAGGTCTGCAAGTGGAGACTACAGGTCTACTCAGCTGGGGGCCCACTGTGTGCTGGGCACGGGGTTCCTGGCGGAGAACAAGCCACATGTGCTCCCCGACCTTAGAATCAGAGAATAAAATAAGCCCGAGGATGACCAAATGACACGATCTGGAGGAGAACCGTACGATCCACAGACAGCCGTGGTCACGAAGACCAGGCCAGAGTCTGGCTTGGATGCAGTGGTCCAGGAGCAAAGGGGCAGGGATAGAGCTGAAGTTCAGAGAGCAGTCGGTGGAGAGCACGATGAAGTGGGGAGCTGGGTCGGAGCTGGTCACGCAGGGCCTCGCAGGCCAGGAGTCTGGCGTTGATGCCAACCCCACTGCGGGGCCAGGCAGTGTTCCGGGAAAAGACGGGATAGGCAGTGGGGGCAACAGGATCTGACTTACGGTTCTTTTGGACGACCCCTCTCCAGCTGCTGGGGTGGAAACTGCACTGCAGACAGAAGGAGTGGAAGCAAAGACCCTCGCTGGGAGACTACTGCACTAGTCTGTGCACAGGATGACAGAATGTGAGTCTGAATGGAGATGGTGGAAATGGAGAAAAGTGGGGGAGATAAAGCCGTTGGATTTTAGACACCGGAGATGGGACAGGGTTGGCTGATGGGTTCGATGTGGGGTCACAGAACAGGAACAACTGTAGGTGACACTTGCTTTTCCTGCCGGGGACACCGGATAGATCATGGAAAGAGAGAGAGAGTTCCTGTGCTTGGGAAGCTGGGGACTTTGGTATTAGTCACCCAGTATAAGAAGAGGCCTGTGGGACCCCCTGGAGTGGCCGGATGGGCAGCCAGATGCAGCGGCTGGGGCCTAACGCACTAGAGGTAAGAAATCTGGAAGTGAGCACACACGCAGGCTCACAGTCCAAGAACAGCAGGGCCAGCGAACCCCCCCACGCACGTGCTGTCAAAGCGCGAGTTCTTGGGGGTCTCCCTTCCCTCTGGGGCTTGTCCACCTGCTCCAATGCCACGGCTTCATTTTCAGGGCCCCTGTGAGTCTTCAGGGAGTCAGCTTGGCGGAAACACGCACTGGTCTGTCCTGGGAGCAGCCACATGCATCACGGACTTCCAGCCTCCAGGACTGACGGACAACCTGTTTCTGCTGTTTGAAGCCCTCCCTCTGCGGTACTTTCCAGGGCAGCCCTAACGACCAACACAAGGAATCACAGGGAAGACGCACTGCCCCCCACCCCCCACCCCCACCCTGGCATCCCAGCAAGGGCAATATCATGCCCAGACGTCACCACTGCCCTCTGGCCTTCATCCCAGAGAAGGCCCAGGGAGCAGGTGCCTCCAAGGGGCCCGCCGTGCTGGGAAAGTGAAAACCAGCTCTGTTGCTGTGGCAACCCTGCTGGGACTCCTGCTATTTGCACCGTGGAACTGGGGGCGCAGGGCGGGGGGAAGGAAAACGGGGAGGAAGACGAGGAAGACAGGCATGTTGGGGCAAAAACCTAAAAAGCACAAGACGGTAAGAAAGAACCCAGCTGCAGATTATCCGGAGCCTGTGCGCGCTTGCAGAGTTCAGGGACGAGCACTGTCTGCTCAGCCACGTCCACAGGGAAGGGACAGTGGCCCCAGCCCTTGCTGTCAGGTGAGCAAGCTGAAGCCAACGAGAAGTGTTGTGAGCAAGGTCACCCAGTGACCCGGGGAATTGTCAAGGTAAAGCCAGCTGCTCGGGGGACGGTCTCTGTCCCTGCAATGAACTGAATGTGTCCAAAATCCTTACCCTGAAACCCCAATCCCGTCAGGACGGTACTTGGAGGCAGGGACTTTGAAGGGGATGAGGTCTTGTGGGTGGACCCCTACCGAATGGACATAGCGCCCTTATAAGGAGGCCGCAGTGTGCACGTCAGGAAGACGGCCGGACTGCGCCGGCCCGAGCTTGGACCCTTGGCCTCCGGAACGGAGAGGAGGACGCACCCCGTCTGTGGCACTTTGTCATGGCAGCTGCTCAAGGACAAGCCTCCGGTGAGGCCCCTGGAGGGGCTCAAGGGGTCCCTGGGATGCCAGGGACGGCTGGGGGAGTCAGACCACAGCCCCGCCACGGATACCCTAGGAGATCCAATTTCTAATCCCAGGTCTGGCTCACAGGCACACCAATGAATGATTATACAGGAAAAATGGTGCTGAGCTGGGCGTCTAAATTTAGCCTGACAGTCTATGGCGTGTGCACACAGAATGTCCCTATGCTGAAGGGACCCAGAGTAGCGCAGGCCTGCATGACTGCTTCATCTGCAAGCAAGCGCACTCGGGCAGGGAGTAATGAACTCAGGCAGCGGGGAAGTGAACTCGGGCAGCGGGAAGTGGCCTCAGGCGGTGCTCCCTGAGCAAGCTGTCCGCAGGACACCGCATGGAGCCCAGCACTGAGGAGTGCCTTCCTCATTCCCCGACGACCCTGCAGAGTTTGCATTTTCAACATTTAGAGGCTTAGCACCTGGTCACCCAACAAAGACGAGGTCTTGAGTGGGATCCCTCCCTTTTCCCAAAGCCTGATATTTGTACCCCAAGCTGCTTTCCCTGCCCACATGCTCTCTTATAAAAAAGTAATAACGGCCTTGGTTCACTCATCCGCAAACTTTTTGCTTTTCATTTTAAATTTCGATGAAAATACTTTCACTTACTGAAATAATGTAAATGAACTGAATAGAAAGGATCAATTCGCATAAATACAATAAAAGTGAATAAAATCATTACTATTCATTTGCTATTTTATCACACCAAAAAAAGTAACCGGTAAGAGAATTAAAATCCCACTTAAAAAGAAAAGGACATCCCAGCCACACGTGGCACCGCCCACGCAGAAAGCACAGCCCGGAAGCTGGTAGAGCAGAAAACACTGTGGCTTCCTGTCCTCCTGGTTTCCCCCGCTTCTGCTCCAGCTTCACTGTTTGTGGAATATGGGGTGCTCCTAAATGACCCGGCATGCCCAGGCCTGTGCCTGGGCGGCCCCCCGCTCCCTGGGGGGCTTGTTGCTCCCCCACAGCTCTGCCTGCCTCAGCCACAGGTCGGGGGGACACCTGGGCGGACAGCATGCATCTCCAGGTTTGCCCTCGAGCCCCTTGGAGACGCAGCTGGACAAGAAGCTATTTTCTTCCAGCACGGAACCAGATCACGTCTCTTGGAACGAGCCCCAGAGTTAACCTGACGCTCATTCCTTTGCTCATTCATTCACAGAACCTGAGCACCTGCCCCGGGCTAGGTGCCATCCTGCCCCCGAGGATCCGTGGCCCCTGTCTCAGCGTGGCTCCCCCAGCAGCAGCCGCTTCACCCCGGCTCTGTCCCTGTGGCTATGGGGTGCAGAAGGGGGGTCCTCCACTGTCCCCGGGCTCCTGCAGCCGTCAGCACATTCAAGACGATTCCTCTACCCTGTCAGAAGGGCCTGGGGTGGCCCCCATTTTCTGACTAGCCTCTCCTGCACACATCACAAGGGCGCGTTCTAGGCATCCAAAGCCTCGGGTCTACACCCTCCTGGCAAAACACTGGCACCGACCCCAGACGGCACAGCCGGCTGCTTCCTGCCAACCGGGAAGCAGGAGCAGAAGACAACTCGGGGAGCTCGTCCCATTGCTTCCCTCTGGCACCAGCTGGGGAGAGATGGCTTTGGAGGAGCAGAGACAGAGGAGAGAAGGCAGGAGCCCCAGCCAACCGCTTGGGAACTGGGTAATTAGCATTCTGAGGCCGAGGCTGCGCCAGAGCCGCGGCCCAACCAAGATGGGAAACTGGACCAGGGAGCAGATGAGACCAGGAATCACTCGGGAGGTAACATTTGGCTACAGAGTCCTGAAGTGTTCCTGTCTGCTCGTTTCCCAAAACGACAGTTTGCTGCCGTCATCAGCAGCGCACGCGCCCCGGGTTCACCGCTGCCCCACGGATCTGGGGGGCACAGCGGGCACGCGGGGGAGCATAAAGGCACAAGTGGCATTTCAGCCGAATGACTTCTCCTATCAGTTCCCGAAAGAAGCCAGGAGATTCTGGCCATTCCTACAGGCCTGTTTTTGCTTGAGATTCTCTGTGTCTCGCTGGAGGAGTACCAGCCCGGCTGCCAGGCAGGACTCAGCACCGCGCTCCTGGTCCAAGGACAGTGCCCCCCACGAAGGGAGAGCGGAGCCCCCGAGTCATTCCCACCGCCTGGGGTGGGCAGTCCGACCAACACAGCGCTGAGGAAGCGCGAGGCCCCACGTCTTCCATCCTGTCAACCTCGACCTAACGTCATTTCCCGCAAACTGACCCTCCGATTTCTTCCTCGGGCACCACCAGCCCCACCTGGGCAGCCTCGAGCCTCCTCCCTGTGCCAGAAAGTCACTCACAGGGTGAGGGCTGTGTTCCGTCCTGCGGGGGGAGGCCGAGACACCTGCACAGCCTGATGACTCGAGCTCCAGCTGCTGGTCTGTTGACCCTCGGGGGACCCCGTGGCACGTTCCCAGGGAAACCTTTTCAGAGGTGGTCCTAGGGCCAGCCGCCCTCCTGTTGCACAGCGGGACATGCAGGCCCCACCCGCCCTGAGGACAAGGCGCTGTGGGAGGACAGCTCGGGGGCATCTCTCGATCAGGGAATAGGGCCCGTCGGCACCCCACTGGAGTTCCCTCTCGCACCCTCGCCCTGGCTCACACCAGAGATGCAGGCGCTGGGAGCTGGCATCCAGGGAAGCCAGACACCATGTGAGTAACACCCTCTGTGACCCCCAGAGGGGAAGTGGGAGTGCGTGGCCGAGAGGGATCTGAACCCGACCATGTGCACTTGATGGGAGGTGTGGGCCCTGGGGAAGGGGCTTCCCACCTGCATTCTCCCAGACCCTGCAGGAGATGTGGTGACTCTATGCTCGACCCCGTAAGCATTCCAGTGCTGCCCAGACAGGGAAGGGATCCGGGGAGGGGGAGGGGCAGACGGTGGGGACCTGCTTTCTGGGAAGAACCCAGAACAGGTGGAGCATGCAGGGGGAAGCGCTGCAGGGGCCACCTCTGTGGGGGGGGGGGGGCAGGGCCGAGAGCAGGGCCGGGGGCTGGGCCAGGATTCCAGCCGCGGAGGGACAAGAGGGCAGCCGTGGGTGCTCAGCTGCTGAGGGGAGCCGGCAGGCCAGATGAGGCCGGAGCAGGACACACAGCCACCCAGGCTGCTCATTCGTGGCCCACAGGTCGGAAATGCCACCCTGGGCCACTGGCCCGTGAGGGATGGGTGAACACGGCCACATGGCCCACTGCCACCCAGCTCAGAGCCAGCCAGACACAACCCTGACGTCCGCTCAGCAGCAGAGTCACCATTCTGTGCTCTGACCTCATTGCCTACACCTCCGTGACATCTCCCAGGATGGGCACTGCGCACCAACGCCCCAGGGGCATGGCCAGTGGGCTTCGGGGGCAGCGCCCGCCACTCCTGCCATGGCCAACCCCCTTCCTGCTCACCTGCCTGGGTTTCCCAGACCACCGGTGGATCCATCACCACCGAGTTCCACCACCAACCACTGCGTCTCTTGAAACCAATCCGTGTCACTTCGGGGTGATCAGTATGGCGGGAGTGGCATCCAGCCCATGGGAGCTCGTCACGGAGACCACCCAGGCTGTCTGCACCTGCCGTCTCCACTCCCTAGCAAGTGCTAACCTCACCGAACACACCAGTAGGAAGCAGACTAGGAAGAGCTCTTTCCCCAGCGAAGACTCTGGTTTCTCACTTTCAGCAGTGTGGCCAAGGCCTTGCAGGTGAGTGGGGTGGCTCACGCGAGGACCCCACCTGCTCAGGGTCAGGGCGATGCGCACGTGTGACCTGCAGTTGTACAATCTGCTTTTGGACAAACCTGGGCCCCCACCCTGCACCCTCCACGGTAAGTCAGCCAAGTTATATAAACTCCCAAGACTCAGTTTCTCCATCTGTAAAGTGGGGATAAAACTCGAACAATGCTGAGTCCCTCCGGCACCACAGCTTTAAGCCAGGCAGATAATCCTCATTACAACCACAGCTAACTGACTGGTTGTTATTTATCCCATGATACAAAGAAGACAACTACAGCACAGAGAGGTTAAGCAACTTGTCTAAAGTCACACAGCCCATAAATGGCAGAGTCGAGATGCAAACCAAGAAAATGAGCTCCAGAGTCTGTGCACATAGCCCGTCTGTTGAGCTCTGCTGTGCCCACCCCTGGTTGTGTGGGTACAATCAACACACCCGGAGGCCAAGGAAAACCTCATGGCAATGACCTGTGCCAGGCCGGGGCCATCACATCAGGATGGGGGCCTCGGGGCAGAAAATCTTGGCCTTAGCAGGCCCCTTCCACAAGGCTGCCCAACTCTGATCCTGGGCGCCAGGGTCCAGGGACTGTAAGTGGGGGGCTCCCAAAGGCAGAGGCCAAGTCCAGGTGGGCATCACGTGTTATTGGCTGAACTGTGTCTCCCTGAAATTTATCTGCTGAAGCCCTAATCCCCAGCACCTCCAAATGGGACCATATTTGGAGATGGGGCCTTTGAAGAGGTGATCAAGGTAACATGAGGTCCCCGGGGTAGCCCTGATCCCATGTGACCGGGGTCCTTACAAGAAGAGGGGATGAGGACACAGACACGCACAGAGAGACGACCCCGTGAGGACACAGGGAGGGCACGGCCATCCACACACGAGGAGAGAGGCCTCGGGGGGACCCCACCCTGCCCGCGCCTGAACCTCAGGCTTTAGCCTCCAGGACAGGGACAGAGAATAAATGTCTGTGGTTTAAGTCCCCTGTGTGTGGGATGGCAGCCAAAACATTGCAGAGCCCCACAATCTAGACCCGTCCTCCAGAGGGGCAGGAATCCACGGGGACCAGTGCCCACAGGTCGGGGGGCAGGGGACGCACTAGCCTGCAATTACTCCCCCCTGTTGGGGCTGCTGACGTCAGGTGGCTCACCCAGAGATGGTCAACGCAGAGTTCCGTGCGGACCTTTCAGCCCACTCCAGCCGGCCTCTGCCACCTTGCTGCCCAGCCAGGCTACAGGGCGGGGGGCTCATGGTGTTTGGGGGTCCTGCCTGCCCTGTGTCTAGGGCTCGACACGTGCTTGTGAGCAGAGGCCGTCCTTGGGGTGGGAGGGGAGTCTGAGGTCTGAGGCTCCGAGCAGGGGTGAGGGGAGAGTTCTGCAAGCAGATGCGTGGAGGAGGGGGCAGGGCAGAGAGCAGCACGAGGACATGGCAGGCCCCGGGGAGCCACACCGCCCCTGGCTGAGATGTCACGCTCAGCCCGTCCGAGGGTGCCCTCCTCACGTGAAGACCACGTGTGTCTCTCATGGAGGCTGCGAGTCCCGGCAGCCTCATCCCTGTGCTCCCCAGTCTCACCCCGCAGAGCCCCCAACACGTTTGCTGAACAAGCCAGGCAGGAAAAGACAGGACAGGGGGATCTAGGAGTAAATACGGCAGTGTGCCCGACTGGAAGAGAAGAAACCCCAAAGATGGCAAAGCTGGGCCACTCCGGCCATTCCCGGGGCCCCGTGGGGTTCAGCAGGAACTGGGGGTGTGGGGGCAGCAGAGGGCTGGGGGCAAACAGTCAGAGAGGTAAGTCCTTGCCTGAACTTGGCTGGGAGACGTTCTGAAGGCGTCTGCGAATCTATATAAGCTTTCCATTAATATTTAAAGCAAAGCTGCACCCATCCTACACGGCAACACCATCTTGAAAGGAGCCTTTGCAACACTTAAGAGGTAGACCCGGGGTTATTTTTAGATTAAGAACCCTTTTGTTCATTCAACAAATGCAGATCCCCAGCACCAACTCGGAAAGCCATGGGGCCGGAGCTGCTCTAGGATCTCGGGTTGCCTGGCTTTGTACCCGGAACACGGGGCATGGGCTGTATGCGGCCTCACGCGGCTGGTGGGCCCAGGCAGGGTCCCGGAACCAGCCCAGGAGGATTCCTGCGGGGGATGCACACATGATCACACTAAGTAGGATAAATAAAGACTATAAATAGATTCAAATCGGTTCAGGTCACGTCTCATTGCCAATGAATTATGAAAAAGCTTTTGCTTTTGAAATCCCTTTTTGAATAATGGGGATGGATCCTGCGTCTGTCGCCGGCCGTCAGGTTGGCTGATGGGCTCCGTGCGTGTGCGGAGGGGAGGGGAACATGGGAACGGTGACAGTTTGCAGTGGGGACAGGTGCACAGTGGGAAGGGAAGAATGAACATGGGCGTGATGAGGAAAGACAAGGGAGAGGCTGGGGGGGGGGCGTGTGGAGGAGGGGAGGGGGCCAGGGTCCTTCCTGGAAGGGCATGCAGGCCACTGGCATGTCACATGGCCGCACGGAGAGAGAAGAGACACCTACGCACACGGGTGCCCTCCACCGACTATGACCATGGTGCCACGAGCCACATGGCATGGTCACCTGTCCCTGGGCCACGTTCACACCAACTCTTTGGTGAGTCTCTTCCAAGTCCCGACACCTGTGATGACCCCTTCCATTCCCAGTTTCGCCAATTAAACATGGATTGGTAGCAACTCTCAGCTCTTGCTGTCTTAATAGTCATGGAGCTCCTCTGCTCAATGCTGAGATCTGGGGCCACGCTTGAGGCTGGCAAAGTGTTTGGGATCTCCTGGTTTACCAAAAAGAAGGGAGCCCATGACACCCTGAAGAACCCCGTTCCTCGGGACAGGATGGGCCCAGTTCTACTGCCTATCCCCTCTGCATACGCCTTAATTCCATACACCCCATTCAGCCCGAACCATTAGAAAGGTTGAAGGCGGTCACAGGTGCCTGCGGAAAGGAGAGAAGTGGGGCCCACCCTCAAGTCCATGCAGTCCTCCCACCTCACTGAATGGAGAGCCCCCAAGTCAGGTAAAACCTGCAGTTTGGACCAATCCACTTTATAGGATAACGCCCATGGCTCCCCAGACAAAGAACCATTGCCATGACAACGGCAGCAGCCCACAACTCAGCCACTATTCTGAGACACCAAGCCACAAGCTTTACTTTTAAATGAATTTGATAAAATTTGCCTTGAAAACGTTAACATTCTCTGACAAAAGTGGTGAGTACCAGAAGGAGGAACGCGTTCCAACAGCTGACACAAGGCTCCCGGGGACAGTATCGGCTCAGAGACAGGAGGACGCAGTGGCCGGAGACACTTCTAACAGGAGCCACACACGGACACGGAAATTCAGGGCTCAGGCCAGAGGCGGACAGGGTCCCTCGCCCTTCGGCCAGCGGCTCAGGGCAGGGGGGAGACGCAGCAGCGTCAGGGCTATTCCACGAGAGACGCCGGGCAAAACCACCCGGGGCACTTCTCCCTCCAGAGTCACCACCTCCGGCAGCCCCCAGACCACAAGCTCCTCACGTTCTGTAAAGAGTGCTCAGAGCCGCTCTCGATTTTCCCCCACCTCTGCCGGGTCATGAGCGACTTCGCTGCTCTTCATCAGTCTCTCACGGATTAGGATACCACATGGCGACAGCAAGGAGAAGGCAGAACTGGGCTCGTTCCCAGCACCAGCGGCCTGAGCCAGCGTGCTCGCACACCGTCCTCAGCGACACGGGCCGGCCAACAACCAGAGAGACGGCGTGGTCTGGGGGTGGGGCCGAAGCTTCAACACAAAGCTGGCTTTTGGCGGAACGAGGAATATATACACCTGTACGTCTCGCTCACCGTCTACAGGAGGCCCACCTCGCACCAGGCTCTGCTAGGCGGGCCACACCCATGACCCCGTTTCCAGCCACCGCCATTTCCAGGTCTGAGCGACAGCGGTCACGTTTGACACAATCCAGCGAAGTCTGCGTCTAGAGGCGGGCCATCCCGTCCTGGCGGCCACCCCCACACGCTGACCGCCTCTTAACTTGGTGCATCTAAACACGATCGAAGGCCCTTGCCTTGGAGAGTCCCAGAAGGACTCGGACGGCCCCCCGCACCAGCTCTGCAAGAAGGACGGCCGTCCGTCCACAGGCCGTCCAGCCGGGTGAGCGGCTCGGGACCCGGTGAGATCCCAACAGCTGCAACCAGCGCGGCCCCCGAGAGAAATGACCAAATACTGCATGCCCAACCCCAGCCACACAACTCTTATTTCTTCCTCAGCAATGTTTTAATTTCTCTAATGCGCACCAAAAAAAGAATTCTGCTAATTCCTAACAAAAGGAGCAAAACGCGGTGTTCTTCAAATGTTTCCCCTGGTGAAGCACGTCCCCATCAAGTCTCGTCTGCCATTAGCTGGACGGCTGTGAGAGAAAGCGGAGCACTGACGGACGAGGCAGAGGCAGGACCCCTGTGCCCGAACCCTGACCTCACACCAGCGAGTGGGGCGTGACTTTGGGTTAGCTGCCGAGATTCCCGAGCCGAAGCAACGGTCTACGGTGTCTGCCAGCCTTTGTCACCTGCCCTTCTGTCCCCTCCCGCCGGCTGCAGGACGACCACCTGGCCCCGCGGTGAAGGGGAGGGTCCGGGCTCCTTGCCCCAGCTCTGGTGGGATGCCGCCCGTCCTGGTCACGAGGTCTGCTTGCTTCGCCTTCCCAGCTCCACCTTGGGAGACCCCGATGGACCTCCCCAGGGTCTGGGGCCCCTTCCTGCGCCCTTCCTGGAGACGCCCCCTTCTCGGTGGCCTCGCAGGTCAGCCGATGGCCTCAGGGACAGGAGTGTCTATCGGTGTCTACGTTTTGTGCCTGGACCCGGCTGGGGAAGACCTGAGCCTCAGCACCCCGCGAGCCCAGATGAGATGGTTTCCTCTTCTTCTGCCTCATCTGTCAGCTGCTTCCGCTTCACCAGCTCCTCGACGTGTCCCTTCTGGTTTGGCTAAAATCGGCAGCACTTGCCCGCACACGTGTGCGAATTCTTTTCTCTGACTAAAACCCTCCGAAAAGTCTTTCCACTTATGCTTATTGGAAACCAGAATAGAAACCTTTTCTGCATTCGACTGCGTTCCACCCGCAAAGTCTTCCAAGTGCTCGGTTCTGAGGCTCGGAGCCTCAAGCCAACGAAGACCTTCAGGAGGGAATGCTTACGCCTCTGGGCTCAGCCCCCATCAAACAGGAACCCTCAAGGGGTCCTGTCATGTCTGTCGGGGCTGCTGAGACCCGGGGAGATGCGTGGCTGGCGCACAATCCCGCGGAAGATGGGAACGCGGGTGCTTCTGGCACTTGGTCAAATGCTTTTTTTGGGGTCCTACTACCCAGCTGCCTTTGCACGTTACTGCAAATGAAGACGTCGATGAGTATGTCCAGCCACCGTGTGCTACTGTGTCTACACAACAAGTGCCCTTCCCTAAGGGTCAGGCTCCCGCGAGCTCACGGGGTCCTCAGCAGGATGCCAGGGGAGGGACGCTGCCTCCCGGCATCAGGACACTGGCCTAAGCCAGGCCTCATGTGGGTCCTGCCGCGGCTCCAGGCCTGGCGAGTCAGAGACGCCACCGTGGAAGGTCACGGGGGTCACAGCAGGGCCCCAATGCACCCCAGCACTCTCACTGGAACGGTGACGGATGCTTCTGGCATCTGGGGGTAGCCAGATGTTCGTGAGGCCGCCGCCCACCGGAGTTTCCCCGCGGGGCGTCCCGTCTGCTCCACCCTTCATCGGTAAGTATTCACCACGCCGCCCTCCGGCAAAACCTAAGGTCCCAGCTGGGTGTGCCGGGTGCTGGGGACAGGGACGACCCAGAGCGTGGTGACTGGAGCTCCCCAACCAGCCCAGGGGATAAACGGTGCACCCCAATTTCTGTGAAATGAGCCACTACTCTGAGAAAAGGAACAGGGTTGACCCCGGCACCTTGGGGGTGGGGGTGGTAAGGAAAACCAGCAGGAGAACTGCATGGTCTTTAAGGAAAGGTGGGGAGATGGGGGCAAAGGTGTGCTGGGAAGGGGGACAGCTTCAACACAGGACCAGGAAGCAGGTGGGACAGCAGCTGTCTGACCTGCACAGAAGGGGCTGGAAAAAGAGAAGGCTGGACAGGTAAGTGGGGGCCCCTTGAGAACCAGGGGACTTCTCAGGGCTCCCCACCTGTCACCCAAAGTGGACACGGTCTCAGTGGGGCCTGGGGGCACGTGCCTGGGCGAGCAGGGGGCCATTCTGCTCTGGGTTTGGTTCTTTGTCCCCACAAGCCGGGAAGAGCAGCCTTGTAAGAGCCCCGGCCCCTCTAATCCACTGACTTCCCACCCAGCGGGCGTGGGGACTCGATGATAAGCGTCTGGCCGAGCAGTATGTTTCCCGGTGCGGCCTGGGGCTCAGGCCAGCTGCAGAACCCACGGGGGCGGCCTGGGTTTCTGGTGGGTCTGAGAGGCAATGCCGGACTCCACATTGGGTCTGGGTTTCCCTGGGGTCACCATCACCTCCAGAAGACAGTTACTTCTGAAAACACTTTCGGATTCTATAGCTTTCACCAAGAAGGCTGGGGGTAGGGGTACGTCTTACAGACAGGGGCTAATCTCTAAGGAGCTGACTGTCCTCCCTTTGGGAGACGCCACCAGGCTCTGTCTGCAGAGCGGGGAGGTGACGGGGGAGCAGAGATCCGGAACTCCAGACCTCCTTCGGCTACACCAGGTCCTTTGTAAAAATGCACTGAATTCCTCAAGGTGAAGCAGAAGTTCGGAAACCTCAAACCAGACCCCCCGCCCCGGAGGGACATACCGAGGATGGGAGCTCAGGACGGGTCAGGGTCATGCCGGAGGATGAGGAGGGGAGGAAAGGTGAGCTCCAGCGTGCAAGGGAGCAGGGGAGCCCCCCTGTTCCACATCCTACAAGCGGCAGACGACTGCTCCTCTCGGAGCACGGGGATGCTGGCTTTCCTGGGCAAAATGGCTCGGAGAGAAAGCACCATAGCAGCGGTCAGGGGCTGCTCTCCTTGGAAGGTCCCGGCAGCACCGCTGCAGACACCCATGGGAGCCGGTGACCGAGCATCGACGGGACGCGGAACGGGGCTGGGGCGACTGGGCTCCTCCGTGTGGAGGTGGGTTTGGGCGAGGTGGGCAGAACCCAGAACCTGCTGGTGAAGTCAGCCAGGGGCACTGGGGCGGAGGGGAGGACAGGCATCCCCAGGGCCCTGCTCAAGGTAGCGGCTCATCCACGGGAGGGCCTCCTCTGGGCTGGGTGCCCTGATGGCCCAGCGCTGGGGAGCACAGGAGGGGAGCTGCCTGCCCGACCCCACGAGGCAGGACTGTGAGTGCCTGGAGAGCCCCACTCCACAGAACCAGAGGAGGCGTGCTGGGGACAGGCCTGTCTGAGGCCCCAGGAGGACCCGGGCACTGGAGGTGGCTAGGAGATGCACAACGGTTAAGGACAGCATCATACACAGAAAGACTGGCTCTGGAGCCTGGGGCCTCAGCCCAAACCCCAGCTCCTTGTTACTGCCCTCTGCCCGGACATGGGCCCTATTCCAGGGCGCTAGATACCATGTTCTCCTCATCTGTGAACTGGGACAGTGCCAGTGCCCCCTTCCTCTAGGGCTGTCTCTGTGATGCTGTAACAGGCACGGAGTGCAATCGTGGCTCAATGGGCCTCAAAACTGCGTTAGCTGTGTTTATCACCTGTTGCCTCCTCCTCCAGGAAGCCATCCAGACTCTACAGTCCACTGGGGTTTAGCGCCCCCTCATGCGGACTTCAGCCCCATGCCCTCCCTCCCACAGGCACACATCTTCTCCATCAGCAGGGAACCTAGGACACAGAGTCCTGTCCCCCGGACCCCGGGAGTCTTGCCCGGGGCCTCCATCAGGAGCATGGTCTCGGTGGGAGGAGAATGGCATGGTGTGGCACAAAGCTGAACCCAGACCAAGAGGCCAAGGGGGTGGGGAAAGGGGGGAGGAGGCCAAGCAGGACTGCAGGAAGCAGGACGGAGCGGCAAAGCCAGGGGCCCCAGGGCACACCTCACCTCCCTCTGGGGCCCACACCAGAGGCACGGCTGCAGGTGGAAGAAAGGGTGGGCAAGGTCGGAGGGAGGACCGGGGGCCGCAGTGGGAGGAGGAGGGCGGGGACGGCACCCCTGCCCATAGCAGAAGGAGCACACCTCCCACGTGCGCGCATCTGGAGGGGGTCCACGCCTGTCTTCGTGCACCCCTGGACCACGGGCAGAGGGCCCCAGCGGGAGTCAGAGGCGCACGGGGTCAGAGGTGAGCAATGGGAAGCAACCCTCGGGGCCCAGAGCCCTTGTTTAGCGCCCAGTGAGAACCGGGGAGCCCAGCAGCCGTGCTTGGGGTCGGGAGAAGAGCCTCCTGCCTTTGGCCAGGCACAGGCCCAGTTCCTACAGGAGGGGTGGTCCTCACGGGGGCCGCTGGGCGCTCATTTGGTCCGCCAGATGTTCATGCACACTCAAGGCCTGGTCACCTGAGCGCGTTAGCTCCCCCCAGGGACTCACAAGCACAAATGTCTGTGTGTGGTTTCCAGACTTGCTGGGCTTTGCAGGAGCACAGCCCACAAACGAAAGAAAGCATGCTTTGTGTTTTCTCCAGTTCTTCGCCCAGAGGCTTCTCCACTTCGGAAAACCTGGCCCCCTGTGGAGGAGCACCCTTCGTGCCCCTGCTGCCTGCGGGGCTCCGGGATTTGGCAGGACTGAGCGGGGCACGGTGGGTCCTAAGCAGGATGCCGGCTCGTGGCAGGAGGACCCAGGCGCCACCCATTCCACTTTGCCTCGCACTCCTCTGCGGGGTGGTGGGGGTGTGACACGGATTTCTACAAATGACGGGGGCGTGTTAGATCATGTTATCCACAAATGTCACGTGACGCTACACGATATTTGCTATCGAAGGGGCTGGGGGCCTGACGTCATCGGGAGCCAGGGCACCAGGCTGTGCTCCCACGGAAAGGCATTTTTCAGCACCTCTGGCCCTGGGACTGCCATCCTGCTGCGGGGGATGGAGTGGTGCAGGGCTCTTCCCTACGGGACCAAACTGCCCCAGGATGGGAGGCAAAGAACCAGGAGAGGCTCAAGTTTGGGGAATAATTCAACCCAGAGGATGGAAAGAAGCAAACGCATGGGCAGGTGGGAGGGTTTGCTGGGCACCTCTCATGGGATACACTCTCCAGCAGCCACACCTGTCCCCTGCACATGGGACAGCACAGGCCTTTGCAGGCAGCAGCCACAGCAGGACTGGTCCCCAGCCCCGGCCTCCCTTGGGCACCGTTTTGAGGCCTGCGGCCTGCCTGAGCCAGCCAAGCGGCTGCTGGGGGGCTAGTGCAGGTGAGCCCCAGGACGGAACACTGGCAATGAAGACAGCACACGTGGAAACATGCAGGCCACGGAGGTCAAGGCTTCGTGCCACTGCGGTACCTCTCCAGGACAAAGACAAGCGTCCCTGGGCGTAGGGAGAACACAGCATTTGGGTCAGACCAGAGACCTCAGTGGATTCCCACATCCATCTCACCGGACAGGGTGCAAGAAGTCGGCCACACGAAAATCCCCACCGCGACAGAACACACGTGCAACTTGTGGCTGGCCCAAGCGGGGTGTCCCCCTAGCGCATGTCCGGCCCATCCGCTCTGTGTCGGGATCTGGGGATAACACTTCTAGCCGGATAGGCACACGGAAGCGGGGTGGGGGAGGGGAGAGTACCGCAGCAGCAAGCACTCCACCGGTGGGCAGGAAAAGAGGGACGGACGGCAGCCCGGAGCAGGACGGACGCAGCCCGGAGCAGGACGGACGCGGCCCGCAGCTCCGCGGCAGGGTGGGAGTCCGGATCGCACACGCCGTGTGGCTCCCTCGGCCCCACGGAGGCCAGAGACACAGGAGCAGAGTCAACGTGGTGGGTGACGGCACAGGGTTGCTCACATCCGCTCAGGCTGCAGCCTGCGGGGGCTTCATCACGTCTCCCCCCCCTCTGCAACGTGCTCTGGGGATCCAGACAGCAGCTGTGTGACCGCCACCCAGTTCTAGCTAACACAGCAGCCTGGCTTTCCCGGAGAAGCCTCCTTCTTACGGCCGTACAGGGGAGCCTCGGCACGGCCGACCCCAGCCGGTCCGATCTGAGGAAAGAGCTTCGAATTTGGGGTTTCCCCCAGGACCTGCTGCCCCCCCTGGCAAACACACAGGGTCCCCTACGGCTCATTCATGGTAAGTGGTACATTTTACAGTCACAACGCCAGGAAAATGGGACGCTCCTTTCAAATCAGACCTGGTTTATTTCACAGCAGGTGCGAGCTGCCGAACAGGTTATTTAAAAAAAAAAAAAAACATGAAATAAAAGATCAGCGTGGGTTTTGCATCCTCTCTCAAATACCCCCCCAACAAATATTACATTCAGAAATCTGTTTGAAAACACCACCCCCCACCCATCATCTGTACATATCAGAAGCGCAATTCCACAGGCACGCGGTCTCGGAAACCTAGCAACAGTAACCAAGTCGTCCTGCGTCGGCTAACCAGACACCCAGACGCACACACCAGATCAATGTGCTTCCTCTTGAAAAACAAAACCCCCTGGCTTCTCTCTCTGTAGCTGCGGAAGGACAAGAGGTATGAAAACAAACCTTGTTCGGCCGAGGAAGAACAACCCATACCATTCAGCGCATCTGACAGAGCATGTCCCCACCACGCCGGGCAAAGCACAAAAATCACAAACACCAGGAAAAATGGGTTATCCCAGTGCAAAGCTTCTCAGCTGGCCACATGCTTCATGTTTGCATGACCGTTTCGGACACAAGCTCCCCAGCTCCCCGGCAGCCTGGCTACGGGGACCGCCGTCCTACAGAAGCCATCGCAAACGCGCCGGTGGCAGAGCCCAGAAGACCCGGTGGGCTCGTGTGCTCAGCCACGGCTCAGCCCTGCAGGGCAGCAAGCAGGGATTAACTTTGGTGCTTGCGGTGGCTTTTACACCATCACTTCGTCCGAGTCGGCAAATGAAATAACCAAATGGATGTCGCATTTAATTTTTTAAAGAGGAAGGGAGTTCAGAAAGACAAAAAAAAGAGCCCCGGCATCAGTCGATTAGCAGTCTGCACGCTGGCCGGGTGGGAGCAGGACGTTCACGGGATGCAGTCTCCCCTTTAAAGGGACAGACTCGCATCCACGCAGCTTTGCGGGTCCGTTTCCGGATGCTGCAGACCTGGGAGTGCCCGCTGATCACCTCGCTGCTTTCCAACCTGTTTCCTGTCTTCCCCAAAAGCCACATCAGAGCAGCCTAAGTGCCCTGATTTCGTGGTGGTGTCCGGAAACAAAGGATCTGTTGCTCTGAGTCAGGGAGGGGAGGGCTACCGGATGGTTTAAAGGGGCTTTTTGAGAAAGGCATCGCTGACAAGGCAGGTCAGGAAAATGTTCTGTGCTATGGTTTGCTCGCTCGGAAGCATCGATGTCGACCCCACGTCCCCACCCCCAGCTTGGAATTTGGGGATCCCTCTACCATATTTATACTCAGGAACGCAGCCCAAGGCGATGCAGACAAAGGGGAAGCTTACCCTCATTTCCTCCGTCTGGAGTCCTGACCCGGGAGGCTGTGCTCCAAAATGGTGTCCCAGCCCCACTAAGTGAATGACCGACAAAACTGTGTGGGCGAGCATCGTGGCTGGTCCTGACCCAGAGGCAAGGGCCGCCAGCCTCACTTTCAGGACACACAGCCCCGTCTTCCAATGTTTCTCCGACACTGTGGGGTAGCTTGTAAGTCAAGACTTAATGCAGATCGTAAAGTAGGAACACAGCCCCGTCCCATCCTCTCCAGCACCCCTGCCATGATTCTGGAGGCTGACAGCAATGGACCAAGGGCACGTGGGGACACGCTGAAGCCCTCCGGCCACCATGCTGGACACCCACCAACCTAGAGTCCAGGAGCAGTGAGAAGAGTGGCCCTAATCTGGACGGACTGTGACAGCACCCTCGCAGGTCTCGAGGATGGGGGTCGGGGAGCCGAGCCACAAAAGCTGGGCTGGGGAGCCATGTGGCCACGGAGACTCACCAACAGCACACGAGAGACCCTCAGTCTAGCGTGGCTCCAGAACTACCTGGCGGAAGGGCCGAGAACCCTGATCCCCGTGCAACCCACTGCCCACGCTGCCTCTCCCTGTGCCCCCACAAGCTCTGCCCCCTGGGACTCCGACCGTGTGTGGGAGGCATCACACATCACACACTCAGGCAAACACAGCCAATCCAGGAGCTCATTTGCCCATAACACGTACTATGCTCCCCCACACCTGTGGCCAGGTGCCGGGAAAGCGGGTTTTTATTTCAAGAAGAGAAGGGAGGAGAGGAGCTGGGAATGGGGACATAGGCAGTGGGGAGCAGCCACTCAACAGGCATTTACTGAGGCCCTACTATGTGCCGACGCTGCGGGGAAGGCCGATGCCGCCCGGCTTTGCAGCAGTGACAGCCTCCAAAAGACAGTCATGCGGCCACGTGGGTGCCCTCGATGTGGCTGACGTGGCCCCAAAAAGATAGGCCTGCGTCCTAATCCCTGGATCAATCTGAGAATCTCAAAACGAGAGCATCCTGGATTTAGGGTAGGCCCTTGAGGGTTGGGTAGCCTTGTGCCTTCTGAGAGAAAGGAGAGGGGCTCTGAGACAGACGCAGAGAGCAGGCCGCATGCAGCCGCGCCAGGGACAGGAGCCACACCAACGACCCCGGGCTACCCCAGAACCGGAGAGAGGCGAGGACGGACCAGCCCTGCCAACACCTCGCCTCTGCACGTCTGGCCCCCAGAGCAGTGGCAGAATACATCTCGCTTGTTCTGCGCCATCCAGCTGGGGGCATCTGTTGATGGCGGCCCCAGGACACTAGCACGTGGCCCGTCCTCACATTCCGAACCAGCCCGCCGGAGATGAGGGGTCCTGGGAAGCAGAGGCGGAGCAGTGCTTGGATGCCCAGCCTCAGCACGCCGGAGGGACACGACCTGCGGGTCGGCTCTGGCCATGCGCGCTCTGCGAAGCTGGGCATGTGCTGCTAGGCGCCGGGGAACCTGCAGGTTTGGGCTGGTGCGTCAGTCAGAACAGGAATGGGTGGTCCCAAACTGTCTTGGGGATTGGCTACCAGCAGCCCAGAAGATGCCCTGGGGGACACGGGGGGGTTAAAGCATTGGCCAGGGAGGCATGGGACCAGGTCATGGGGAAACAGGCTGAGGCCACAATCCGAGAGGGAACGAGCAGGAAAGAACCTACTCTTCTGAAGTCACGTGCCTTCTCCCGCGAGCAGGTGACTGACCGGGAGCTTGTCCCGCTCTGGAAGGGGCCATGCGGTGTGCAGGGGGCTGTCACTCCAGAACCCGGGGCAGGGCAGCAAGGAGGGCATTTGCCCTTGTGGGCCACACCGCCTAACAGGCCAGGCCTCAGACGGACGACATCCCTCAATCCCCAAATGGGCACGGCCTGCAGGGCAGAAGGTGCTCAATGAAGAGCCGTCATGGAAAGAGGTGACCGACGGGTGACACGGCTGGCCCCTCGGGTACCGGCGGGCTCAGGGACCCCAGGGCCTATCTCAGGGGGTTCCAGCACGGCAGTGTGTGAAACCAGAGGGAAAAGGATGTCGGCTCCGGGAGCAAGAAGCAGACGGCTTTCTGCAGGATGCAGGACTTCCCCAGACGGGAAGGCACCGGGCCACCTCTCAGGTCTTAGAGCCAGGCCTCCCCTTGGGCGACGTCATGGAGGTGACTCTGCACCCCGCACGTCCTTGTCCCTCCCGCTCTGGGGCCCTCCCCCCACAGCCACTACCCACTCCCCATGATCCTGGGGTGCAGGAGTGCTGCCAGGGGGCAGAGTGAGGTGTCAGAGTGGAACGTGGACGTCAAGAAGGAGTCAGGACGTGGGCAGGAAACTGTCAGTTCCTCAGGTGGGAGCTTGCTTTGGGCCGCGGGTGAGGACGGATGCCCCCTGAATGGAGGTGAGCGGCTGGCACACCCTGAGCTGCAAGCCTTCCCAGGCGTGGCCCTTCTGCACAGTGCGGGTGCTGTCCCTCCCAGACCCCACCGCACACGGGGCTGCCTTCCTGCACGGGGTCGGGCCTCCTGCATGGGATCTGCCCCCCTGCACGGCACCCAACTTCCTGCACGGCCCCCACCATCCTGCACTGGATCCACCCCCCTGCACAGAATCCGCCCTCCTGCATGGGATCCGCCCCCCTGCACGGCACCTAACTTCCTGCACGGCCCCCACCATCCTGCACTGGATCCACCCCCCTGCACGGAATCCGCCCTCCTGCACGGGTTCCGCACCCCTGCACAGTGCGGGGTACTGTCCTTCCCAGACCCCCCCCCATACACGGCATCTGCTCCCCTCCAGGAACGAGGGTGGCCCCAGAGCAGAGGTTCAGTGAACACAGGGATGAATCAGGGTTTGAGGACGGATCAACAGCTTCCGGGAATCAGTGCGTTGAGGGACATCTATGTGCACAGAGGACCCACAGGCTTCGGGTTCTCTGGTGGCAGTTTGCTGGATGAGTCAGACCCTGCGTCTGAAGACTCAGAGGAAAGGAGAGGCCTCTTTTTTCCCTCCGTGGAGGTGCTGAAGGGATCCTGCGGGAAGCATAGATTTCCTTCCCATCCCGTCCCTGCGGGCCACACGGGAAAAGTCCATGGATAGGAAACGGGAGGTGCGGACTCCTGCCCGGGTTGACCATAGAAGCTGGCCCTGCATCTTCATGGGGCCCCGCTGGTCGAAGGTACAGACCTCAGTTCCAGCACCGTGAGATCCAGACGCCACACGAGCCTGTGGCCAGCACCCCCACAACTCAGAAGGGGCTGCCCTTTTTAGTTTAAATAAGTCATGGGTCCGAATGGGTGAGTGGTGATTAAAACGTATTCACCTGACCAACAGATACTCCGTTCATAACAAGAAAACTGAACCCCTCAGCTGGGACAGAGCTGTCTGAGTCCCATCCAGGAAAGCTCCTTATACTTTGAAATGGAGGAGACAGTCAGGAATCTCCCTTCTCTTTGTTCTAAAATCAACTTGGTACCGCAAGGGACTTGGCTTGTGAGGAGGACAGCGTAGTGGCTGGTCCTCGTACTGGCGGTGGGGCAGGCAGAGTCCCGGGGTCTCTCGGGCCACCTCCCATCACCCTCTCTGCCGTGTGGCCCCATCAGGGCCCATGCTCAGAGCAGTAAGGGGGCAGCCCGGGCTTGCTATCCCCACAGACCACTCGACTCAGGAGGCTGGCGGGGCCCCCAGAAATCCCTGCGGTGGTGGGGCGGGACCTGCACACGCTCCCTGCCCCTCCTGGGCCGTGTGCCCAGCAGCCAATATGCTCAGACCTCAAGCCAACCCCATCCCACCGCGCTGCTCTCTCGTGTGGGAGACATGAAGGGAGGAGAGCTGCTGGCACCCTGCAGGCTCAGCCCATTCCCGACACGGCATGGCAGACGTGAGGTCAACAATCGTTATGATGCGCTCACGGAGCTGCTGGTGTGGCCGAGGGGGAGGCCCGGGTCTCAGAGCAATGCGGCGGTTTGCCCTGGCTCACAGGAGGGACTCGTGTCGCATAGCGCGGGCTGTCAGAAGGCCTGGATGCTCTGTTCGGGGCGCCGGATGACGCAAGCTAAGCACTGGCTTCGCACCCTTATGCGGTTCTCAGACCCGAGGTGGGAACCAGCCACACACTGCACACGGTAAAGATGCGACAGCCAGACACGTGGCGTCCCTCGCCCCCAGCAGCAAGCATGGGGTGAGGGGCACAGGCAAAGACACAGATGCCGTCCAGCCACCTCTCCGGGCACCCACCACCCACTCTGTCCACGGATCGGCGCCGTGTCCGAAAGCTCACCGCTGCTGGTCCACTGGGACTGCTCCCCGCTGCAGGTCCTGTGCAAGCCCGGGGCCGGCGGAAATAGGCCGGCGGGCTCCTCCAAGATGCAAGACTGGGCCCAGCCACCGGCAGGGCGCTGGGGCAGAGGAGGAGCCCCACACACAGTCCTCCTGGTTGGCACAAGGGGTACTAGAAAGGGGAACGGTCATGAGCACCACCACGGAGCAGAGAAACAGGCTCAGAGACGGGGGTTGGAGGGGCACCGAGTCTCTGCTGCGCCTCGTGTAGCGACCATCTCTCAGTTTAACGGGAGTGTGTACAGGACAGACTCTTCCAAGAAACCCGTGTAAGCTAGCCGCAAATTCGTCTGACTCACCAGGTGCACAGCAGTGACCTACATGGGCCGCGTGCGTGAGTGACGGACACGTGAGAATGAGGGTGGAAAAGTGGCTAGGACCATGCTTTTGGTCAGCGCAGTTAGGTTTTGCTAAACGCGGGCTCCGAGCCTGCCTCGTGAGGACCAGAGAAGGCGGGGAGCGTCTCCGTACCCGACGGAGCCCCTCCTCGCCGAGCGTACTCACCGATGTCCGTCTCCTTGTGGTTCTTGATGTACTCCGCCAGTTCGAAGTTGCCCGCGATGATCGCCACCTGCAAGAGCGGACATGGCGTTAACGCGTCAGGGCCAGAGCACCGGCTGTTCGCACGCGTCCACACCACCGACGGCCTGGCCGCACAAGCACACTCGCAGCCCCCGGGTTTTAAAGCAAGAGATGTCCCTTCCTTCTCAGTTTTGCTCAGATACAATCGACACACAACACTGTGTGAGTTTAAGAGGCACGACGCGACGACTCGACGTACATAGACGGTGGGAAGATCACACATCTGTCACCTCGTAGAGTGACAAGCCCTTCTTCCCCCGTGACGAGAGCTTTATGGGATCTCCTCTCTCGGCAACTTCCCAGCGTGCCGTACGGCAGCGTCCGCTCTAGTCCCCGGACTGAACACCACGCCTCCACGACCGGTTCACTTTCCAGCTGGATGCTGGTGCCTCCTGGCCACCTGCTCCCCACCCTTTGCCCCCTGACCCTGGGAACCACAAGTCTGACCTCTTTTCCTGTGGGTTTCGACTCTCAGATTCCACACATCAGTGAGATTATGTGGTTTGTCTCCCTGTGTGACTTACTCTGCTTAGCTTGATGCCCTCCAGGCCCAGCCATGTTGCCACGGATGGTGGGATTGGTCAGGGCTCTTAAAATGGCAGCCACAGCGTTCATCAGCCCCCAGACCCTCAGAGACAAGCACCGCACTCGCCCCCCTCAAAGCCCCGTGGCTGTGTCACGAGATGAGGCTCTCATTCCGTGAGAACCCACAGGAGAGCATGCCTCCGCCCAGAACCCCCACGGAGACCACCTGCACAGCTCTCGGGGAGCCAGCCCTGGAACCCTCTGTCCACTGTGTCCTGTGTTCCTGCCAGGCACACCCGGGAGCCCCGTCCTTCTGATTAGATACGAGCCGCTCCCCAGAAGCAGGAGGAAGGGAATCCTCCAAAAAGTGCCCGGAGCTCCTCGTCAGACTTCAGGTGGGCAGGAAGCATTCCAGCCTGCGTGTGTGCAGAAGAGCAGAACCCGCACCTAGGAAACGCTCCCAACTCGGGCCCTGCAGACCTACAGGCTCAAGCGACAAGGCCAGGCGGAGGCTCCGGGGACACCTGAGCCAGAACCCACATGGGCAGGGCTCCCAGCACCCCAGGCAGGAGGCGTCAGGCTCGGAGGCGGCGGTCTACACTCCCGGGGGAGCCAGGTGCCCAGGTTCCAGCCTGCAGATGCACACGTCTGCGGTCGCATGGGTTTCCGTGACAATGTGGGTAGGGGAGGCCTTATTAGCAACCTGATTTCCCAGAGAAGAAATCCCGCCTCAAGCCTGCAGCATCGACTCCTGGGTCTCCCGCCGGCCCTCCCGATTTCAGACTCGCCAGCCGCCACAGTCACGGGAGCCAGCCCCTCACAAGAAGCTGCTTGAATGGATGTCTTTCCAGCCCTCAGGCCTGTTGCCCGGGAGCGCCGTGCCCAATGCCGCTCTGCGCAGGGGTCGGGGGCCACAGTGCCACAGACGCGACGGATCCCAGACCCCTGCCCTCGGGAGTGACGCTGGTTTCAACTCCTGGGCACCGCCTCCCACTGCTCCCTGCCCTCCAAGGATACTGCCGTGGCAGCTGCTGTCTACGCCAGCCAGCGGGCAGAAGGCGGAAGGCAAAGACCATTTGGGGGCAGCCCACGGGTCTGCAGAGACAGAGGCAGGGCTGGAACCATCAGGCAGAATGACGCTCCTACAGGGACCACCTACCCAGGACCCGGCTGCCGAGCATGGACCCTGGAGAAGGCACAGGGACAGAGGCGCAGAGCCCAGGCAGAGGTCCAGGCAGCCCCCTAAGGAGCTGGGGACCAAGCCTGCTGACAGTCAGGGGCGCAGCCGGAAGGGTCTGCCGGGCTGCACAGAGCCTATGACCCAGCGTCACTGAGCTGACAGCCAAACCCTCAGGGGCAAACCGCCGTCATGCCCGTCAGCGTGGCTGCCACCAGAAACCAGAGACGAGTCAGAGCTGGCGGGGACGTGAGGAGTGCGGCAGGCCGTGTGCTGCTGCTGGGTGTGTCCACCGGCACAGCCGCGGTGGGAAACGGTGGGAGCGCCTCAGGAAGTAGGACGGGGTTACTGTCCGGTCCAGCGTTACACTTCCGGCTCTAGAGCCAAAGGGACCGAAAGCAGGTATGATGGTTAGTTTCAGGTGTCACCTTGCCTGAGCCACAGGGGGGCCCAGCACTGGCCCCAGAACTACTCAGGTGTGTCTGTGAGGCTGTTTCTGGATGAATCAGCGGACTCTCGGTCAAGCAGCCTGGGTGGGCCTCATCCAATCAGTCGCAGGGCTGCCCAGCACAGACAAGCTGATTGAGGGGCCTCCTCCTGCCAGCCAGCCAGCACTCAGGCGTCAGATGCAGACTGACGCGCCCATTGCTCTCGAGCCTTGAGCCTGCTTGCTCTCAGACCGAGACTCACAGCCTCTCTGCCCAGGGCCTCTGGCTTGTTACGGCTTCACACCTCAGACTGCTCAGCCACCACGGTAATCATCTTTTTAGGCAGGTGTGTGTGTGCATGTGCACGTTTTCTGTGTGTGCACGCATGTGCGTGCACACATGCGTCCTACTGGCTCCGTTTCCCGGGGGCTCCCGGGACTGCAGCGTTGGGTGCTGGGCAGAGGCTGGAAGCGGTCTGAGGATGGTCCAGGACATTCGGATGGGCTCACACACACAATCTCGAGGAAAGGCGGTCCCGTTGTAAAGTCACGAACAGCTTGGCCGAGGGGTTTGCAGAAGGCAGAATGTGTGAGTGACGAACTGGAAGTTTAGCTGAGATTTCTAGCGTGGAGGAGCAGCCCGGGGCCTCCGGCTGCTCGTAGTGAGAACCAAGGAGAGATCAACTGGACAAATTGAGGGAGGAACGGAACCAGAACCCGAAGACTGGGGAACGTTCTCAGCCCATCTGTGTTGCAAAAAATGAGCAAGTGAGGGCTCAGAGCCGGCCATAAAGAAGGAGGGCCGGGGACTCGGTGGCGGACGGGACGGGACAGTGGCTCCTGGGCTGCAAACGTGCCCTATCCTTCAAGGGGGAGAAACCACCCCAAAGGGGATTCAGAAACTATCAGGCCCCTGCCTGGGTCTCACCAGCCGTGGGGGTGGGACCACCCTGCAGGGCTGGGGTGAGGCCACTGCCCCTGAGGGCTGGCACCCCACAGCACTGGATCTCACGGAGCTGGCTGCTGGGTTCCGGGCTGCTGGGGACCCAACACCCTTCCTTCTTGCTCATTTTCTCCTCTGGAATGGGATGGTCTCCCGCATGCCGGTCTCGCTGTCCAAGCTGGGAGCCACAGCTGGGCCCGTGTCGCGGGTTCGCAGCCAGAGGAAGAACCAGCCCTTGAGTCTCGCGCATGCCTGAGCTGGATGATATTTAAATGGGACTTTGGACTTTAGAGATGGTGCCTTTTGGGGCTGTTAGGTGAAATCAATATATTTGCAATATGCAAGAAGGACTTGGAGTTGGGGGTCCCGGGGGTGAAGTGCTGCACACGAAATGCCTATGTCCTCCCCTCCTCTCCAAATTCCTATGTTGAAACCTAACCCCCAGAGGAATGGTATTTAGAGGTGGGGTCTTTGGGAGGTGGCTGGGGTCAGATGAGGTCATGAGGGTGGAGCCCCTGTCATGGGGTTGGTGTCCTCACAAGAGGAGGATACCAGAGATGCTCTCTCTCCCCCCAGGTATGTGCGGACACAGCGGGAAGGCCAGCAAGAGAAACTGCACCAGAACCCAACCCTGCCGGCACCCTGCCCTCGAACTCCAGCCTCCAGAACGAAGAGAAACTGTTTCTGCCACCTGGTCTGTGGGATTTTGTCATGGCAGCTGGAGCCAATGAAGACAGCAGGGGTCAAAGAGGTATCTTTACACGCCCGTTCACGGCAGCCAAAGGGAACCATCCCAGGGCCCATCAACAGATGAATGACTGAGCAAATGCTATCATACAGTGGAATATTATCCAGCCTGAAAAAGGAAGGGGATTCTGCCACCTGCTACCACAGGGACGGACTTGGAGGACAGGACGCTCCGTGAAACAGGCCAGATGTGGACAGACAGATCCTGCAGGACCTCCCTCGTCGGCGGATTCGTACAGACCGAGCACAGGACGGTGGGGTGCTGGGGCTGAGGGAGGGTCTGGGGGCGAGTGTTTCCTGGGGACAGAGCCTAAGTTCTGCGAGATGCAAAGAGTTCTAGAGACGGATGGTAGTGACGATTTCAGAGCAATGCACGGAATGCCACTGAACAGGTTAAGACAGTAAACTTCACGGTGTGTGCACTTTACCACGACTGAACCAAACAGGCAAAGTGCACCTGTGTGCACCAGCAGGCAGAAGGTCGACCGCGGACCATGATCCACCCGAACGGGCCAGCGGGTGTCGGAGAGGTGCCTGAGCTTTCGAACAGCCGTCTCCCCCCCCTTCCGTTTCCCCCGAGGCTGCTGGTGACGGAGGCGCGTGCGGAGGCCTCAGACAACGCACACAGGAGCAGGGAGCCCCCTCCAAGTTAGCAGGGTGGCCCCAGCATACGCACCCCTCTCCGGCCACTTGCCTCCTGGTAACACCAGTCCCCAGAGCTCCTTCGGCCAGGGGTGACGGGAGGCAGGGAGGTATTGAGGGAGAAGCTGTGTGCAGGCACTTTCAGTCAGAGAGTTGGCCGCCCAAGGTGCCCCCTCCCTTGGGGAGAACCCGCCCCCCAGCTCCCCCGCTCATCCAGGCCGGCCCCAGCCCCGTGCCCGATGTGAGGCCAGCAGACAGGTGCTTAGAGGTGAAGGGCTCTGGCTCCAGGCTCCCAGACCTATACTGTGTGACCCTGGGTATGACGGTTAATCCATGGGCCTCAGTTTTGTCATCTGTGAAGTGGGTTCGGTGTGAGGATTCGATGAGACACGCACGAATAGGGTTACAGCAGGGCCTGGCACACGGTAAACCCTAAAAAAGTTCGCCACCACTCCCGTTGCTGATGATTACTGATGACTTCGGTGTAACGGCACACGGCCCATCGCAGAGGCTCTCCACGCACAATCGGATGCACCCAAGTGAACACCCATGTCTGCATGGCACACCCGGGACCCCTGCTGAAAATAACGCCAGAAAGGATCAGAAAGCAGCAAGTCCGAGCTTATGCTCCCCTGAAAAACACTTCAAGAGCTGTAAACCGAGTTAACCGTGCAGCCACGAAGCCACGTGCCCTGTTCTGGCCAAAACGCTGGGACCACAGTGCAAGTGAGAACGATCCAGACATGTCTCTGCTGGATGATGTCAGGGCCACGGAAGTCCTCCCTGCAGGGAGGAGCCACCTGCTGTCCTGCTCCATCATGACATCCCTGCTGCCCACCCCCAGCCTGGCACATCACGGAGTCCCACTAAATGCTTTACGGGAGGATGCAGAGGGGACCGGGTCTGATGACAGCGTCTAGTGCCATCCGGCAAGCGTGCGGCTGCTGGCTTGGTTGCATAAATACGGTAGAATGTTGGCGTCTGTTTTCCTTGCTTACAGGTATACACACCAATATTAATAAAAATCATAGTACAGAGATATCAAGCACTTGCGTGGACACAGTTTGCTCTCAGGGCTTTATAAAGATAGACCCCTCTGATCCTTACAACTGTATGAAGTGGGCCCCCTTCTCTCCACTTGACATGTGAGAACACTGAGGCACAGAGAGGTTAAGCAACTTGTCTGCCATCACACAGCTAGCTGGTGCTGACGCCAAGACATTAATTCATGCTGTTCAAGTCCAGAATCTTTACCCCATTATCACAGCGCAGTGTATGTCTATAAATAGTTTTCACTGATTATGGCATTTAAAAAAAAAGTTAAGTTGTAATGGAATCACAGAGGTCAGGCACTTTAGCAGAAAATAGCAGCACAAGGAAGACGACAGGACACACTGTCCCCAAGGCGTACGACCAGCCACACTGGGCAGGCTGTGTCGGCTGGGGGACCACAGAATGTTCTGCAGTGACAGCCTTCTGGGAACACGAGTGCACTCTCTAGGAGGAGGGACCCTACCTTGCACAGTCCGAGGGCAGGGTGTGAAGACAGGAGAACCATGCCCTTCCTGGCTCACCTGCCCCTACCCCCTCCTCCTCCCTCCCTGTCTGAAGAACAACTCAACGGCACAGACCCGGGCCAGCCATCTGGGCACCACCCCCATGAGATGCAGGCGTCCGACCTGCAGCAGGTGTTCAGATCTGGACAGACCAGAGCCGCAGGGCCCCCTCTGGACTCAGAGAGGCTCGTCCTGACTCCTCCTTTCTTAACCCATCATTCTGCTTCCGCCCTCACTGGAGAACACACAGAGGGCACTGGTGGGGGCACCAGGAGAAGGCGCCCTGGCAGGGGCTGCAGGGGGTTCGGTGGATGATGGGTGATGGGGAACACATGCCGGTCTGGCCGCACGACAGGCAGAATGGACATGGCAGGCGGGGAAGGCTGGAGCCGGGGCTTCTGCAGGGGTGAGGAAGAGAAAGCCGTGGAGCTGGAAGGTGAGAGGCCCACGACCGGGGGAAGAGACCCCATGGCGGGCGGCCCATTCTGGGATACGGTCCACGACTGCAGGCAGCAGACGGCCACCTCTGGAGCACCCTGGTCATTCACGCCAGACTGGTCCCCTCCGCTCTGAGTCACCCTGGCCCTCAGCTCCACACCCGCCGTTGGGAAGGAGTCACGGCCTTCCACAGACTTTTTAACCAAGAGTTGTGGGACACAAGCCATCGGGGACTTGACTTCTCCGTGTCTGAAAGGAAAGGCAGGGAGGCCAAGGCCCCCAGGCAAGCCACAGGGAGTCCCTGCTGGTGTCAGCCATGACGTCCAAGATGAGGACCTCTGTCCCCGCTGAGGAGGTCCTCCCACGAGGCTGGCGCTGAGACCACCATGGGGAGGAGAGCCCATCAGGCCCACCGTCCAGTGCCCCCAGGGGCCCCAGCCGTGATGACCAGGCCACTGGGATCCCAGGGATGCAAGAAGGCTGGCAGATGCCAGTGGGACTGGCTGGCTGGATGGGTGGGTACACAGGTGGATGAGTGGGTGGGTGCGTGGACGGCTTGAACCCGGGGAGGGTACTGTGCGCACAATGCTGGGTCTACCAGGAGGCTCTTTGGAAGGGCTGTCCGATATAGGAAGCGTAAAAACAGATCTGCAGAGTTTCAGGGAGGGCCAACCAGCTCACTTTGCCTGTGGGGGTCAGTTTTCCTCCCTCCAGTCTCCCCCAGCCCTGAGTCCCCTAGGCTCCCCTTGCTCCTGGTGCTGCGTGATGGCCCCTGTGCCATGGCTCAGACTGTTTCAAAACAGGGCCCTGATGTCTGTGAGTTACCCCCCGGGGAGCTGAGGGTCGGCACCTGAATTACTCCCTGATCACAAGGGAGACACAGAATCCTGTGGTCGGCACTGAGAGGTCAGAGTAAGGAGAAGAGCCCATATTCAATGTCTAGAAGCTTGCGATCCAGTCAGTGGGCAAAATCGGAGAACGATCCAGCTGGTCTACCTCCTTCTGAGTTGCTGAGCCCCCGCTGGGCATGGAAACCCCAGCCGGGTGAACAACCTCCCGGCTTTGTGGGGGGGGGCACGACCCCCCAACCCCTCTTATGCAGAAGAACCTTCTGCACGGCATGACCCAGCCCTCTGCTGTATAAAATATTTATGGTAGTCAAGGCGAAGAAAAAGCCATAAAAAACGTCTGTGAGAGGCGTAAAGGTTTAGCATCGCACACAAAAGAACGGGAGGTAATTATTTCACACCGACCGAAGGCACCCTCCCCCTCCCAGACGATTTGCTAATAAAATGCAAATTTCTCCTCTGAAATAGCACTGGCTTTGAAGGACACTATTTGCTCCTGGAAATCTTGATAAAGAGCAAACGGTGTTTCTGTGTTTGCAGAGAAACAGCCTGCAAGAGAGCAGCTCATGTTGGGACCGTCAGGCTGGAGAGGCGTGAGCACGCGGGGGCGGGGACATGCTTCCACACGCCTCCCAGTCCCGGACGCCCGGGCCGAGACTGCATCGCAGGGATGATGGACGCTCCCAGGCTGTCTTCCACCAGGCTGTAGTAACAAGGACCATCGTGCTCAAGCTAACAGCGGCCCCCCAGGCACCGAAACGCAGCATCTGATTAAATCCTCCGGCACACCTAAGTAGCATGGCCATAGCTCCTGGCTTATGGATGAGGAGACCAGTGGTAAGAGCTCAAGGACTTTGGATTTCCACCTCACGTGCAGGTAGACCTCCAACGTTGGACCCCAAAGCCTGGGGGCGTATAGCCAGGCGCTGCGGATGTGGCCTCCCGTGGCTCTGACCACAGGAGAGCTCTAGAACCTCGGTGTGGGCACCGAGAGAGAGATGCATAATGAGATGCAATCTGGAAGCAGAAATTCAGCACCATTTTCTGCAGGACAGTAACTGAAGAAAGAAGAGACCGCCGAGACCAGCACACACTTGTGCAGGAGCCAGCTCAGGTCACCACAACAAACACAGCTCAAACTGTATGAGTGTATGGTCTCCGGGTCCCAGAGGCTGCAAGTCAGTGGGGCGGGGTCCCCCCGAGGCCTCTCTCCATGGCTGTGGATGCCATCCTCTCCCTGGTTCCTCACGGGGTTGTCCCTCCGTGCGTGTCTGTGTCCTGATCCCCTCTTCCTATAAGGACCCTGGTCACACTGGATCAGGGCCACCCCAGTGATCCCATGTTACCTTAATCACCTCTTTGAAGACCCCAGCTCCAGATACAGCCACATCCTGAGGTGCTGGGGGTCAGAGCTTCAACACAGGAATTTGGGGACACGGCTCAGCCCATGAGACCTTGAGCAGAGAGAACGTCCTCACCTCCCTCACGGACGCATGCCGTCTTCCAGCAAACGTCCAGACATACGTGACGGCCTGTGCACCTCTCCTGCCAACATGGCCTGAGTATCGAGCTCAGGAGGTGGGGGGTGGGGGGCCACGCACACATAATTGTCAGGGAAGGAAACGCAGGAGCAGAAATTGCTTTCCGAGTCTTATCTTTACACACAGCCCTTATTTCCTCCAGTCCCGAGATTTTGTAATGAACGTTCTTGAGCGCAAGCCCCCCCAGACTGAAAGAACGGAGCAACATAAAGCAACAGGGTGCCCCCCCGACCGCTCGGTCGTTTCCGTGCTGCGTGGTGGGGTGTGTGGGCCCGCCCTGCTCCTGCCAAAGCACCGTGCTGCTTTCCTGTCTGAGCAGCTCAGCATCCGGGGAAAAGAAGGACTTTCTCCCACAGCCACGACACGGCCAGACCAGCATTCATCCCCAAACAGCCTCTCATCCCCCCCTCCAAGTGCCCCTCCTGCCCTCCCAGCTGTTAGACTGTTTTTGTCCAGGTGACGGTACGCACGGTCACACACACAGTCTGAGCAGCGTGCGGTCCACCCCCGTGCAGCGCCACTCCCACCAAGAACCAGAGCCTCTCCACTGCCCCTGCTGGACAACGTCCCCTCTGTCCCCGGCCAGCCCCGAGAACACCCTGGCTCCTCTCACCATAAACTGCTCATGTCTGTCTGTGGCTGGTCACGCCTGGGATCGCACGCTACGTGCGCTCCTGGGTCCGGCCTGTCTCGCTCAGGGCCAGGTTTTGGAGGCTCGTCCGCGCCCTTGCAGGATCCAGAGCTTCCCCGTCTCTGCAGCTGAGGGCTGTCCCACTGCTCGGATGTGCCACACGGAGGCACCTGTTCACCGGGACGTGTGGCCACGGGGCGTGAAGCTGCTGTGAGCACGCTGCTACGTGCGTTTTGGCGGCCACGTGTTTTTGGCTTCGCCTGGCCACTCGTGACATGTGCAGTGGCTGGGTAACAGCGGAGCACATACCTCACTGTCCGAGACAACTGCCTTCCTTCCAGACGGGGCCTTTGTGCCCTCCTGCTGCCCGCTCCGGGGCCCCACCCACACTCGGCCCGTCTTCTTAATTCAGGGCTGTGTGTGAAATGGGAGGGTTTTTTTGAAGATTTTATTTATTTATTTTATTTTAGAGAGAAAGAGAAAGAGCCAGGGGAGGGGCAGAGGGAGAGAGAGAATCTCAAGCAGACTCCCTGCTGAGCAGAGCCTGACGCGGGACTCGATCCCGGGACCCTGAGATCATGACCTGAGCCGCAGGCAGACGCTTCACGGACTGAGCCACCCAGGTGCACTAAAATGGGCGGTTTTAAGTTACATTTGCCCCCAAACATGCTCACTTTTTTTTTTAACCTCATCGGTGCTCTCTGTAAAATACCATCAACTCTCCATTTCCCAGAAGTCTGAAAGAGCAAAGATTGCAAGACGTGGACCAAGAACCAAAAACACCGCCTTGCTGTGCCGCCGATGGACCCCAGTGGCAGCTGCCACGAGAGGACAGCATTTACCCAGAAGCGCCATATCTTACCCCAAAAGAAGCAGGGTGAGAATGGCGGTGGCGGCCACTGGGCTACAATGGCGGCCCCAGCAGCTCCAGGCCTACCTTCCCACACCCACGACACCTCGCTTTACGCAGCGATGCGAAGACAACTTAGTAAACCAAATGACGTAGGTGAAAACCATGCTTGCGCGGGGCCATAACACCGGGAGCTGGTTTGGTGTTTCTACAGAAATTTCTTTGATCAGCTTCCACGAGAAACCAAATACACAGGGTCATTAACACCGCTGCCACGTTGTCACACTGGGGAGCGGTTTCTGAGCTACAGACCGGAGGGGTCTCGTCCAAAAGCAAAGCTCCCTGCAGAACCCACCCCACTGGGCTCCCCGTGGCCCCGTGTCACCTCCCAGTGTCAGGGACGGGCCACGGACCCACAGACGCCCGAGCCGGGTGCTGACGCCGCTCACTGTCCCCGCTTCTCTGGGCAGAAAAGGCAGAGGAAACACAGAACCCTCTCTCCTCCTCCCCTCCTGTCCTCGCACCAACCTCCTAGCACGCTTATAAATAAATTCACGCTAGGTCGTGTCCTTTAGAAGAAAAAGACATCCAGCTTGTAATTAATCCCAGTGCCGCAGAACAAACGTATTATACAAAGAGATTTTTCTTCCTCCTTCTTCCTTCACACACGTTAAATCACAGATCCCATTGTGGGAAGGCTGACCACTCAGGGAACAGGCTGCACCCAGCGGGTTCTAGCTGGGAAAATGCAGGGGAGGTACGTGAATTAAATTCAACACCATGAAATAACCTAAAATTGCATTTTAATACCTTGAGGAATTTTTTAAAAAATTCCAAAGACATTTACTTTCTTAGGAAAAACCGGGGAGAGCGACTTCAGCTCTCTGTAACCAGCACCAAGAGGGGCCCATTTTCTTAAATGAGTTTTCAAGATCCTGGTAAATAATTCAAAACCACTAAAACTGTAAGCCAAGGGCTCAGAGTCCCCCCTCTGGGGTCTGGGGGCTGAAAGAGAGGATTCTATACTTAGATGCTGACCCTAGAACCTGCCCCAGAACTCACTCTGAATAAAACACACCGCAGAACACTCTGGTCCCGGGAAAGGGGAATGGGACGCACGCGGGACCCTGGCCCATCCGCCGCGTCTGTGTTCCAACGGAGCGGTGCCCCTCACTTCCATTGTGCGAACACGGCTCCGTGGGACTGCAATCCCCTCATTGCTCAGGGCACGCTGCATCAGGGAAAACCGCTACCGTCAGGACGCGCTCATTAGAGCAGCTACGTGGATGTTTATTGCTCTTAAATTAATCCACTCTCTGATTTCGTGGTTTACCCTGGCGCAGCCAGCGGGGGAAGCCCTGGCCGTGGAGGATTTATGCTGGGGGCCATCGGGACTCCGAGGGAGTGACCACATGTGCTCTGCTGCCCCCTCTTCCAGGACCCGGAGAAGGCACAGGTGCCTGGTTCCAACGGCAGCCCCGGGGGCCTCGCTGGGGGCCACAAGGGACCAGACTCCCTGCCTTGCGCTCAGACGCTGGTCCCCGTCTCCCTGCCCATCTGGACGATGAGCCGCTCCCAGGCTCGGAGGGCCTGGCGCTCTCCAAGCCCGGCGGCCAGGGGAACACCAGCCCCCATGCACCTGCCGGTCAGGGAGTCCTCAAAAGAAGGGCTCCGAGGAAGCCCTCAGGGGAAGACTGAGAATGCCAAGCTGGCACAGAGAGACCCCTCAAAGAAACCAACATATCTTGTAAGCATGTCTGAGATGCCGAGCACACACGGAGCAAGACAATTACACCGTCCAAAGCCTCTGACTGTGACCCCGAGGAATCTTCTGGGGAACGGCGAGGTCCACCCTGGAAATGCCCTCTCTTCACTGCGAGTCTGCATTTCAGCTTCTGTTCCCCCACCCCCCACACTCCCCGGTCTCAGCCACACCCCTCGAGGGTTAAGCTGACCGCTCTCGGCTACCGGCTTGGGGTCACCATTAGCCTCGGTGACTTCTGGGTATCGCCTGCCTGCATGACGAGTTTGTCCTTGGTCTGGGTGCTACAGATGAAAATACCGCCGTCTTCTTCTAAACACAGAACGTGGTCCCTCGGAGACACCCACGGCCACTGGGACTCTCGTCTCAGCTCTGAGTGGCGGCTGTTCCAAGACCCGCCAGCACGCGTTAGTGCACGTATGCACCCCCCAAAATCCCTTAGCAACTGCATCCTGGTGCCGAACATTTTAATTCTTCCAGTTATGATTCATGGTGCCGTCTGCGGACAGACAACGAGACAATAATCCCCAAAATAGCTGGTGCTCAGCAGAGCCCGGGTGCGTCCCACTTACAGCAAGGCCCAGGGCCAGGCCAGGGGTGCCCCACCGGGGCTCCGCTGACTGCATCCAAGGGCCTTCACTGCTGAGCCCACCCTGGGACGGCTCCTCGAGCACAGCCAGCGCGTGGCCTCTGCGTTGGGGACAAAGGGAGAACACACAAGGGAGACCTCTCCCCCAGCAGGCTGCCACCCCTGCCTGCCTGGGGAAGAAGGCAGGGGTGTGACTGCAGAAAGGAAGATGCATGTTTCAGTTATGCACTAAAATCAAGGTCATGCTTTACAGCCTTCTGGGCTCTGACTAAAATACAATCAAGTAAAACACTAATTTCTACAAATCAACTCCATTCACACACCTGGACTGGCGGACACCTGAGCATGTGTCTGTGTGTTTCGTGGGCCTCATTGCCACCCTCTCCCCCCAGGCAGTGTCCCCCTTCCTCCCTGCAGCCAGGGAGGCCCCCCTGTTTTCCTCAGCAGAAGGTCAAAGAGGACGCAATGCTGCTCACATCCTCCATCAGTGTTGGCCCAAAGCCACTGTGAGCGGGGTCGGGGGACCTCCCGTGAGTCCTGCAGGGCAGATGAGCCCCTCGGCCGCCCGCCACATCTCGGGCAGGGGGCAGACCAGAGCTAGACAAGCCTGGCTCTGGAACATTCCTGGGGGGGTAGTACTCGGAGTGCTGGTCTGGGTCAGGTCAGAGGGCGTGAGAACAACCTGGAAAGGACGGTGGGAGCCGAAATAGAGGAGCCCTGCTGACCCGTCACGTGGTCAGAGTGGACAGAGGAAGAAAATCCCCTGGGCTTCCAGAACGCAAAGCTGGTGGAGACCAGGACTGCTAAATCCTGCCTCAGCCTCGCACACGTGCACACGCACACGCACACACCCCCCGCCGCCCGGTCCCTCCCGTGCCAACTTTCACGAGGCGGCACGGCAGGCGCAGACNNNACCTCCAGAATTCTGAGATCCACCTGTCACTGACACGGCACACGGCGCCCCTGCCCTTCCCGCGGCGGGCATCCCGTGGGGCATCTCCCACCATCTGAACAGAGATGCAGCCGTGCTCACAACTGCAGGGGCTCCCCCCGAGCCCGCCCGTGCACCCACCTAGGGCCTGCAGCTGGGACGAGGTACGCGGGGGACACAGGGCCCCCACAGGCAGGCCACAGAGCTGCGCCCCCAGCAGCAGATGCCCCACTGCTACACCTCACGGTCCTGAGTCCCAGGGCCAGGGGCGCGAGCAGCGTGCATGCCTGTGGTGATGGCACTCCGGATGCCGGGCCTGAGTTACTTGGGTCACTTTGCTTCATTTTTATTAGGAAACAGAAACTGGGAAAGCGAGGGGAGGGGGGTGATGGAGAAAGGCCCCCATGCAGTGCCACAGCCAGCGGTGTCCGGCGGGAGAGAGCAGTCCACCTCCCTGTCCCGCGCACGGTCCGCCACCCCAGCGTGCTGCTAATGACACATGGGCTCGGGCGGCACCTGGTGTCAGAGAGCTGCCAGGCGAGCATCTCCACACAGCCCACACTTGGAACCGTGTCGGTGTCAGAGCCAGGAAAGCACAGGCTCCCACTCACCTGCGGTGACAAGAGCCGAGTCAAGAGCCGAGTCAACACGGAGACACCGATCCCTGCAGCCCCAGCCGCTGCTCCGGGTGCTGCTCCGGGCACAAAGGGCGTCAGCACCTCCTCACGGGGGCTCCCACACTGGCTCTGGGGACGAATGTCAGACGCTGCTCCCAACTCGCGCTCGCGGCTTTCCTGCCCTGTGCGGAGGGGCCCGCGGCACCAGGCCCCTGGGGTCGTGAGGCCACCGCCCACTCCTAGCCTCTTGTCCCAGCCACGGGCAAGCCGGGTGGCTCTGTCAGCTCAGGAGCAGCCGAGAAAACGTGCAGAAGTCTACATGGGTATTTTTAAAATTATTCATCAGAACCAGCCAACCAGCACCCGGTACCTGACAGTTTCCAAAGCTACAGAGAACAGAGCCGACTGGCCACGCTTCTCGTGCGTACGCGCCGTGTGGCTTTACCGCACCCCTGCCCGTCTCTGGGCCTCGGCTTCCTCGTCCGCAGCAGCGACAACAGACCCTCCTCACAGGTAACCTGGCAATGACAGCGAGGCCACGGGCACAGAGTAATCGGCACTGCCCGATAACACGCCCTCGAGACGCGGCTGGTTCTGCCATAGAAACTATGATTTTTGAAAAGTCGTCTCTATAAACAATGGAGGAGTATGTTTAAAAACATTAGTACCTAAGGGGCGGAAAGAGGAGACTATGGGGACGGGCGCCCAGGTGGCTGGTCGGTTAAGCGTCCGACTCGTGGTTTCCACTCAGGTCATGATCTCAGGGTCGTGGAGTCGAGCCCCGTGTCGGGTTCTGTGCTCAGCAGGGAATCTGCTTCGGTTTTTCTCTCCCTCTGCCCCTCCGCCCACTCGCTCACATGCTCTCTCTCTCTGTCTCAAATAAATAAATAAATCTTAAAAAAAAAAAAAGGAAGAAAGAAGAGACTAGGAAGGAGAGGGAGAAATGGTGACTTCTTTGTGTTTCCCGTGTTTTACAGATTTGTCTTTAGAATGATGTAGATAGTTTGTCTATCTATAAAAACTCTACAAATCTGAACAGCGGTTGTTACAAATCAGAAGTAAAATTAAACAAAATGAACCTAGGTGCACACGGAGCTCACAGCATAAACAAAGAGAAAATCATCCCACAGCCTCCGAAGCACAGACTTCACTGCACGGCCCTCAGGGGGTCTACGCCGATGACACACATAACTTAAACCACCCGAGCATCCCGCTGCTGGAGGAGGTGCCGGCATTACCGCCTGGAGAACTCTGTGTGTGCGCGAGGGTATAAACCAGGAGAGCCACACGCTGCTCACGGACACCTGAGCGTTCGGCATGTTTGAAAGGAGACACTGACGCGGGATCAAGGGGAGGCAAAAACCTTGTCCTGAATGACTGCAGACAACACCGACAGGACTTAAAACGAACCTCGTCTTAAGAACAAGCCTCCTTGCACTTAGATCGTGGCTCGGAAACACCACCTGGTGCCAGAAGGAATGAGGATTCCCGGGAAAAATGGTTGCTTCCAAGTCTGAGCAAGAAGTCGGCTCAGGAGCATGAAAACTCTTGTCATGCCAGAAAATACAGACGCTGTCAACGATGACGAGGTCATGCTCAAAAGGCCTCGGAAATGATCTGAAAAAGCCTCCACTGAGCACAGGTAGGCGTGATGAAGTGGCTAGAGGCCGTGATCGCATCCCCAGGAAGAACAGAGTAGAATAAACAAAGACCACACAGCGGGCATCTCTGTGGAGCCAGCACAGTGACTAAGACCCACCGTGCGGGGCCACAGTGAAGAGAGGAGCTCGCATCCCACAGCTGCTTTTCCCTGGGATCATGCGCACATTCCCGCCTCAGGGAAAGGGCTGGGAATCCCAGGCTGACCCCTGCGGGGTGCAGAGGAATCAGCACAGTGTCTATTTGCATCAGGAGGAGCTAGTGAACAGTCAGAACTGCAGACCCGAGGGGCCAGAGTGTGGGTGGGAAGAAGAGGGGAACACTGAATGAGACATTTAGCTGCTTGTCCCTTCAAGACAAACATTTTTAGGGGACCCCTAACCTGGGAGGGACAGAAGGCTAAGGAGCGAGGCATGAGCACTGGAGCGTAGGGCCCACCAGGCAGAGGGGCACAGTGAGCACAGCAGGTGCCCAGCTGAGAGCATCTCAGGGCCCCACTACGGGCGAAGGAGCAAGCTGGGCTGGAAGGAATCCTTGCAAAACCAGCTCAGCCTTGGCTCAGCCCCTCCCACAACCACATTAGGGTGAAAAGCTCCCACTCTATCTACCTAGTGCAAGACGGGGTGACCCTCTCTGAAAGCAAAGAACATCATCTGGAGTCTCTATAATTTTTTAAATACACACCATGCCTGGCATTCTATAAACAATCACTCATCACACCCAGGGACAGTGCCAGGTGTTGGAAAACAAACAGAAAACCCAGTCAACAAAAGCAGACTCGTGGATAGCACAGACACTTGTGTGAGAGGCTAAGAACTTTACAATAATTAATATCTTCCAGAAAATAAAGGAAAAACAAGAGAAAATATCTGAAAAGATGGATAATTTCACCAGAGTATTGGCACACCTGGAAAAGAATCCATTAAAGACCCAAACGTGAGGCCTGACGCCATAAAAATCCTAAGAGAGAATGCAGCCTGTGATTTCTTGGGTGTCAGTCTTAGCAACACATTTATGGATCGATCCCCTGAGGCAAGGAAACAAAAGCAAAAATAAACTGTTGGGACCACACCAAGATAAAAAGCTGTTTACAGTGAAGGAAATCATCAACAAACAAAAAGACCGCATACTGAATGGGAGAAGATATTTGCAAGTTTGCAATCAATAAGGGGTTAATATTCTAAATATATGGAGAACTTAAACAAACGAACACCAAACCCCCAAATAATCCGATCAAAATGGGCAGAGGACCTAGCCAGCCACTTCTCTAGAGCAGACATCCAGAGGGCCAACAGACGAGAAGATGCTCACCACCGCTGACCACCAAGGAAATGCACATCAAAACCGCATGAGCTACGACCTCACCCCTGCCGGACTGGCTAGACTCAGAAAGACAAGAAACAACAAGTGCTGGCGAGGATGCAGAGAAAGGGGGACCTTCGTGCCCTGTTGGTGGGAACGCAAACCGGTGCAGCCACTCTGGAAACCAGTATGGAGTTTCCTCAAGAAATTTAAAAAAGAAATAGCCTATGATCCAGTCATCGCACTACTGGGTATTTACCCAAAGGAAATGAAAATGCTAATCCAAAAAGATATATGCACCTCTATGTTTACTGAAGGATTCTTTAAAATAACCAAGGGAGAGAAGTAACTCAGTATCCATTGATGGATAAATAGATAGACAAATAGGTAGACAGGTGGTAGGTAGGTAGGTAGATAGACAGACAGACAGACAGGTAGGTAGGTAGGTAGATAGACAGACAGACAGATAGACAGAGAGACAGACAGACAAATAGGTAGGTAGGTAGGAGGGTAGGTAGGTAGGTAGATAAATACAGATAGACAGACAGACAGGTAGGTAGGTAGATAGACAGACAGATAGATAGACAGACAAATAGGTAGGTAGGTAGGAGGATAGATAGATAGAAGTATAATGGAATATTACTCAGCCATAAACAAGGATGAGCTCTTGCCATTTGCAACAACATGGATGGACCTAGAGGGCATAACACTAAGCAAAATAAGACAATAACAGAAAGACAAATAACATATGATTTCACTCATATGTGCAATCTAAGAAACAAAACAAATGAACAAACAGCAACAAAAACCCCAAACAGACTCCTAACACAGAAAACAACCTGGTAGTTGCCAGAGAGGACCAAAATAGACGCAGGAGATGAAGAGACACAGACTTCCAGCTCTAAGATAAATAAGTCACGGGGATGACAAGTGCCGCATAGGGAATACAGTCGATACTACTGGAAGAACGTATGGTGACAGATGGAGACCACACTTGCGGTGAGCATTGAGTGAGAGACAGAACGGTCAAATCAGAATGCTGTACCTCTGAAACGAACGTAACATCGTATGCCAATGATATTTCAAAAAAAAAAAAAAGAATCGACCGTGAACTCCAGACCTGAAAACACAGTGTCTGTGATTCAAGACTTACAGGGTGGGTTTAGGATCTGACTGGACAGAGAAGACGGGTAAGAAAATTGGTAACTACGTCAGTAGGCACAAGACAGACCAAAAGATCCCTCATGAGGTGGACGGCCCTTTCCTACGGTCATGTCCGATGCGTTCTGTTCGGGACACGGCTGGGGTGGGGGCAGAAGGAAGGGCCAGAGGGAAGTCACGCCAATCTAGAACTTGCACCTGACGAAGATACGCTGACGGTAAAGCCGAGTAAATCATCTGCAGAAAAATCAAAGCCGAGAATCTATCACCAGCACGAAATCTCAAAGGGACTTTGGCAAAAGAAAAATGATCCCCTGGGGGGAAAATAAAAACACAGAACTTTGGGAGGGAATGAGAAGCACATGGGAAACAGAGGAGCCAGTGATGGAGGGACTGGTACGTGTGGGTATAAACTTCTCGATGTGTCATCGAAGCCGGCAGACAAAGAGGAGAAAGTTGAGCTGTGACGTAAAAATAAACAAATCAGAGTAAAATCTTCCTATGCTTTCAAAATTATAAGCAAAACGAAAAGAAAGGATAAATTTGAAAAAGAAATCTGTACTCTATGGCTGCTGAGAGTTACAATACTTATTGCATCAGTATAAACTGATAATAAAGAGGCCCAAACCCAAACCCCAAAACAGCCAAAACCCAACGGGCAATCTTCATACCAAGGAGTCAACAGTTGCCAACGGGTGGTAAGAGCCATCAGATGTCAGAGGAGAAAGGTGGCAGGAGGGGCTGAGGGCTGAGGGTCCCCCAAGCTCCTGGGAAAGGGCTGCAGGTATGACAGTGAGGACATTCAGGTTTTGGTGTGTTTCTCCCACTCGGGTGACTGCCCGGATCCCTGGCGTTCACCCACATCCCTGAGCTCCTCATCATCGTGTTTGAACCCAAATGGCTTCACTCGGCAGCGCCTCCTTCCTTCCAGCCTTGGGCACCCCGCCTACAAGGAGGCGGACCCATCTGTCACTGGCTGTGACCATTCAGCAGGGGTCCCTAGACACAGCAGTGAGCCCTGGGTCCACCCACAGTGGGGGGGCTGGTTACAGATGCCATCGTCACCGTGGGGAAGGGATGCCATGTCCCGGGTGCTGCTGGGAAATGCTTGCTTTCAGAGGTGCTAGGCTCAGCACCCCTCTCATCCCCATGCCTGGGACAGTGCAGCTGAGACCCCTGACTTCACGTCTGAAGCATTTTCTATCCACCCAGAGGCTTCGGCGGGCAGCCAGGCCAGGAAGTTACAGCCGAGAAGGTGTCGATACAGACCACCTTTTCCTCCTTGAGATTCTGGTGAGGACACCGGACGTCACGTCTCTTTCATGGTCTCTCTCTCCTTCTGGTTGGAGCCTTCATGCAGGACTGCCTCGCGGGGAGGCCATGGTCTCCTTCGAAACATGGCACCCGTAACAAGCAACTCCGGAGTCCGGCTCATGTCTCCCCCAACATTCAAATGCTCTGAGGACACACAACACTGTCTTCTGTGGTTTCTCTTCTCTGGCCATCGCCCGCCCCCAATCCTGCAAGGTCAGCTGGACCCTCCCGCCCCAGTGCCATCCTGGCATGCAGGGGGGCAGCTTCTCGGCAAATGGAATCGAACACCCTGCCCACTCCAGCAGTTCCTCTCGGCCCCGCTCTACCACCCGGCAAGGAAATGTGCAAAGCCGGCTCCAGAGCGACAGTTTGCTCCACAGAGGGAAGGTGTGCGGGGTTTCGCAGTGGGCCGCTATTTATATCTGCATGAATCAGCAGCCCGAAGCTGCTTCTGTCAAAGGAGGCAATGGGTGAACACATGGCACATTTCATCGGTGACTTTACGGAATAAATACTTCAAAGGTATCCTGCTACATGGACGCTGAGCTAAGAAACACGTGCACTTTATTAAAGACCGCCCACCAAAGCAAGGAAAAGCCTTTTAAAGCGTGTAGCTGTGGGAACCACCTGGAAATCTTCAGGGTGCCTAGTAAGGAAACTGCATGTTCATAAAACGTGTCCTTGGGTCTCTTCTAGGACCCGAGCCCCACCCCGTGCACCTGCCATCAACACCAGCAGAAATCTTGAAATGTGCTAGGGCCAGATACTTAAAACCTGGTAGAAAAAAAACAGAGGCAGGTAATTTCTCCCTCAGAGCGTCATGCCCGTGTTAGGCTTTCAATGGAAAAGCAAACCCACCATCTGAGGGGCCAGGTTTTGGCTCAGGTCGTGAGATTGAGCCCCACGTCGGGCTCCACGCTCAGTGGGGAGTCTGCTTGCATGCTCTCTTTCCCTCTCCCTCTGCCCCTCCCACTCACACACATGCTTGCGCGTGCTCTCTCTCTCCCCTCCTTGTTCGCAGCTTTGTCCTATAAAGTCACTGAAAACGCTGATTTGGAGAATACTGAACAGTGCTCCTCGGGGAGACACAGGGCTAGGTCCTTGCCAGCCTCTGCTCACAATTCCACCAAGTGGTCGACACGCAGCTGGCTTGATGGGTGTTTCTGTGCAAGGACACCGGTTCGACGCACACGGTTTGCTCACCGACACTGACCTCGGGGACGTGCCTGGACGAAGCCTGGCGAACACACGCACGTTCTCCCTGGGCATGTTCCCGAGCTCAGCCTCATTACACAGCTCTTCAGCACCATGCCTCGGGGCTGTTTTAAGCAGTTAAACACCAACAAAGAACACAGAAATGCAAAAAAACAAAACAAAACAAAAAAACATGCTGCAAGATTTTACTTTGGGGTTACAAATAAATTTGTGAGCAGGCAAATTCACAAATACAGCGCCTACAAATAATGAGACGGACTAATGGGTTTGCAGAATCCCCTGGTCTGGCCACCTTAACAAAAAGAGGCGATTCCCACTTCCTACCACTGATCCCTAGTCCCACCTTCTGTCTCCTGGTGGGTCCTTCCCCACCTGCTGCAGACAGAAAGGGGACCCAGTGGTTAGAATCTTCGGCTGCCGGGGATGGAGGCAGGGAGGCAGGCACACATCATACGCCTGCTAAGACATCTCAATATGTTAGCGTCTCCGTTTAAAAAATAAGAGCCCAGAATACAAAACAGACTCCGAAGAAACACATGGAGACAAAAGAGGCTTTGTACGTATTTTATAAACAGTAATACTTCCCACAGTGTGAAAATGAGTAAGAATCCCGGAGCACTGACTCTGAATTCCACTTAAATATTCATGAAGACTCTGAACTCCATCTTCAGAAAAGATCTCACAATTAAATGCCCCATGTCGGCCTTCCCTCCTGTTCTGTGCCCAGAGCCGTCAGACCAGAGGGAGTGGGCTTGTGCTGTGGGACTGACGGATCTGGGCTGAAGTGGGGGGAAGCATGCAAGTCAATGCAAGGGGGAGAACCTAAGACAGCAGACCCCCTTGGGAAGTGATGAGTTCCCCATCTCCGAAGGGGTTCAAGCGAGGGAAGCCAAGAGCGTGAGGACATGATAATTGCCTCAGACAGGGTCCAGGTGGCCTTTGAGACTTTTCAACAGCATGAATCAATCCCATGTCCAGATTCCCAGATGTTGTAATACCCGCCGTGAGGACGGCTCAGATTCCAGAATTCCTTCCTCACTTGGGAGAGACTCCAGGAATCACAGACCTCTCCCTTCCACCCTGTGGCCCAGAGATGTCTAGAAGGAAAGGCTGGTCTATTTGAAGGGAGAGGTCTGAGACAGCTGGTCGACCAGCCTGGATGCCTAACTCCATGAAGAACCAGCTCGCAGGGCTGACCAGGCATTGATCAAGGGTTTGTGCTTGGCAGGCCTAAGGTACGCTTGCTGAGATGGGAAGCGGAGTGTGGTTGTCAGGGCAACCTCATCCCGAGAAGGGCCCTCCTGCAGAATCATCCCGCACGGTCTCCCGCTGGCTTTCCTCTGGACCGTGAGATAGGGTCCCAGGGCTTGGAATGGAGAGACGGTGCACGGTGTACAGAGAGGGCATTTGTGTCAAGGCTGAACGCCGTGACGGCGGGGCATCAGAGGTGCTCTTTCCTCGAGGAGGAACCAGATTCCCCGAAAAAGCACTCACGGGGCAGAACTGGGACCAAGGAACACGTCACAGGATTGGTAAAACAGGTGCACTGCCAAAGGTGGGCCGTGTCGGAGGGCAAGATTCAGCCCACGGCCCTGAACCCAGAGCGGCAGTAGGTCCCCCACCAAGCCCGTGCCAGAGCAGGGAGGGGAAGACGGCTGACCAGTGATGCGGGTGACCAAGAGCGACAGCCGGTAACTTCTGGGTGGGTGGGGCTGGTGGACATGCTCACAGATCAATTCTAACGAGACTCTGAGGCTGACACAGACCTGTAGAGTGAGGGCTCAGATGAAGCTTCTAGAACAACAGGGTAAGAACAACACCCCACGAGAACGTAATGTGCCAAGACCTGCCATTTCTTTACTCTTCCCTTGTGTGCCTTCCAGGACTTAGCACCCACGGTCATCGTTCTTTAGCGCGTATAACAATACGGAAGTACGTTTTTGTGGAAAAGTCTGAGAGCATCATGGAGGGCAGGATGCCGGTGCTTCCTCTGGGCTCGGCCCCAGGAGGGTGCTGGGCGTCACTGTGGCCTCATCTGCGACACGGGGTAAGGACAGGCTTTGTCTCAGGGGCTGCCATGGGGACTCGCTGGCTTGGACAGGAGTACGAGTGTCCCGGGGCCGCAGAAACGAGGGACTGACGCAGCAGCTTACAACAACGCACATTTAGTATCTGGCAGTTCCAGAGCCCGAAGTCCTAAAATCAAGGCGACATTAGGGCTGGTTTCCTGTGAAGCTCTGGGGGAGAGTCACTTTCCTGGCCTTTTCCAGCCTCCCGTGGCACCGCGTTCCTGGACACGCAGCCCTCCTCGGTCCACGGGCCCAGCAGCCCAGCACCGTCCATCAGCCTCTCGGACCTACGCTTCCTTCACCATGTCTCCTCTCGCCCTGCCCTCCTGCCTCCTCCTTTAAGGCCGCTTCTGACCACACGAGACCACCTAAGGAGCCCAGGACCATCTCCCATTTCAAGACCCTGACCTGAATCACACCTGCGGAGTGCCTCCTGCCACGAAAGGGAACATATTCACAGGTTTGGGTGATCGGGACGTAGACATCACTGGGGGGGCCTCTCCTTGGCTTCCTGCAACAAAGAAAGCAGTTGACCCCGCTCACTACAGAAAAGCAAGCTGTCCGTGCCACCTAACAGGCACTGGGATGAGGACGGTGACGAGGATGCTGGTGGGGATGGAGCACGGAGGTGAGCGCCAGAGAGTAAAGATCTCCAGCGTCGAGGGTCACACGGTCTCTATGGCATCTACTCAACGCTGCTGCTGTCCCATGAGAGCAACCACGGAGCAAACGCAAAGAAGTGGGTGCAGCAGTGTTCCAATAAAACTTTATTTACAGAGATAAGGCAATGGGCCAAATGCAGTCCTAATTTGCCAGCCCCTGAGGTCCTGTTTTCCGGGTTCCAGTCTGCCTCTGCCCGGACGAGGATTAGACAGCCCTGCCCGTGGCCTGTGAATAGTAGGGCCTCCCGGTGGAAGGGAAGTGGGTCCTTCCCCGCCCCACTGACTCTGGCTCTGCCTGCTCCCTGCCATCTCAGCCTAAAGAAGAGCAAGGTCTCCTCAGCCTGGGTCCTGGGACAGAGACGAAACCTGGGCCCATTTTTCTGGCGTTGTCACCGGATGGTTGGAAGGCACTGAAAGGGTGGGGATGTTTGTTACCACACATAACCTCGTCAGAGCTGACTAATGCAGATCACTAATGCTGGTCATTATTACTGTATGTTGTTCCAGCTCTTTCTCGGGTACCCACCCGGCTAGTGTGGGATGCCCAACTGGAACCACTCCCAAATCACCACCACGCCTGGGAAGAGATGACTGGCCACAGGGGCTGATTTTGCTGTTCTAAATGCATTCTGAAATAGCAAGAATGCACAGACGCCATCGACTGATTGCACACAATGGAATTATACGGCACCACGGAGAGGCACAAAGCGCGGCACCTACCACAGGGTAGATGACCCCCGAAAACAGCACGCTGAGCGGGAGAAGCCAGTCGCAGAAGGCCATGTAGTGTAGACTCCATTTATACAAAAGATGGAAATCCACGGAGACAGGAAGTAGGTCCGTGGACGTCAGGTCCTGGGGTGGGGGACGATGGTGGAAGGGTTGCTTTCGGGGGACGACAGTGTTCTAACTTTGATGGTAGTGGTGGTTGCTCGCATCTATGAATACACCCCAAACCACCGAACTGAACACGTTTCATGGGGGGAGCTGCATGGTAGGTGAATTAGGTCTCACGAAAGCTGTTTTAAAGAAACACTTAAGCACAGAGCCCTGGGAAACCGAGGCCAGGGGCCACTGCCGCTCCCCTCCCACTGCTTGGAGAGAGCGTATGGGCTGCTTGGACCCCAGTCAGAGCTGTTGTCGTGGCCACGGAAAGTCAGGACGAGGGGACTGAGATGCAGAACGATCATGTGGTTTGTGGGCGTTTTCCAGGTGGTGACATTGTCATCGGTGACCAGGGCCGGTGTTTTTTGGGTCATCTTTAAGGCCTCACCTAGTCCTTTCAAAGGAAGAACAGAAGGTGTCCTGACATGCTCCCCAAGTTAGGGGTCAGCTGCTGGCCCGCGGGGGGCTACCGGAGTTCACTGCATGGGTCCCTGATTTTGACAGCCACCGTCTGCTGATGGGCCCACCTCGTCTGCACAGATACGCGCTCTCAACCACCCTGATTATTTTTCCAAAGTGAAAATCATCCTGCTAACATTTTTAAAAAAGAATGGAAAACATCATCCATTTTCCTTGGAACCTGTAGAAATCCTGGCAAGTCAAAATTAGCGTAACAAATATCGCTTTTTCAAAAACTTTGAGTCTTTGTAGGCAATATTTACTAGCCGTTTCCACAAGCCCACCTGAAACTTCTTAAAATTACCATAATCTGCCTGACCCCCTATCTTCCATCGAAAACATCTTCTTCCAGCAGAAACCGTGATGTTATTGGAAAAAAGAAAACATTTTGGGGACATCTGGTTCTGGGCAAGAGCATTGGTTCCAGAACGCCTTGCCGAGGGGCATCTTCGCAATGAACGCAAAGTTCCTTTGAGGAAACAGAGTCGTATCTCCCACAAGGGTCACAGGAAATCCTTATTTCCAGACGTACCAGTGCTTCTCTGAAACCGTGGCCTGTAGGAAGCGAGGCCCCAACTCAGATGCTCCAGTAATGGGCTGAATAAGGAATCTCCAGCTCAATTTGCGACCAAAGCAACAGGGTCCGGCTGAGTCCCACGCCTGTGCTGTCCCGGCCAGGGGGACCGCAGACGTAGAGAAATGCCCCATGGCAGGCGGGAACCCCATCGCTGGCTCTGGGGCCGTTTCCAGGAATCCAGTTCTGCTTTCCACTAATTAGAGCCACTTTCCCAAGTCAGGCCACCACGCCTCCCCTTCCCAGGCTGTGCGCAGCACCCACTCCGGAGTGTTCGGTCTTGTGCTGGGACAGAGCAGAGCCAAGGTCAGAGGCAGCGGACAGTCTGCCAGGCCCTCAAAGACCCCACGTGGGGGCCACCAGCTGGAGGGGCAGGGGTGCCCGTGCTCCCCTTACAACGTTGCCCCGGTGGCTGCCACACAGTGTGCCACCTCACGCCCATTAGGACGGTGACCATATAAACCAAAGCAGAAACGAGGGCTGGTGGGGTGCGGACAGCCCTGTGCACGGCTAGCGGGAGCGTGACGTGGTGCAGCCGTGTGGAAGACAGCACGCGGTTCTTCAGAAAATGAACCACAGACTTTCCACGTGGCCCAGCAAGCCCACTGCTGGGGTGTCCACAGAGAAGCGAAGGCAGGGCTTGGAGAACCACCTGCTGGCCCACGTTCACGGCAGCGTTACTCACAACAGCCAAGCGCTGGGAGCTCCCGGGGGTCCATCCACGGACAAACGGAAAAACAAGGCGTGGCCCGTCCACACACTGACTGTCACTCAGCCTTAGACAGTATGGACATTCTGACACCTGCTCCAGTGTGGATGGACTCTGGGGACACGACGCTCAGTGAAATAAGCCAGACACGAAAGGACAAATATTATAAGATTCCACTCATATGAGGTCTCTAGAGTCCCCAGATTCAGGGGGATGGAGAGTGGACGGTGGGCACCGGGGCCAGGGGAGGGATGGGGTCGGTGTCTCAGGGGGACAGAGAGTGGATGGTGGGTGCTGGGGCTGGGGGAGGGACGGGGGTCGGTGTCTCAGGGGGACAGAGAGTGGATGGTGGGCGCCAGGGTTGGGGGAGGGACGGGGGTCGGTGTCTCAGGGGGACAGAGAGTGGATGGTGGGTGCCAGGGTTGGGGGAGGGACGGGGGTCGGTGTCTCAGGGGGACAGAGAGTGGATGGTGGGTGCCAGGGTTGGGGGAGGGACGGGGGTCGGTGTCTCAGGGGGACAGAGAGTGGATGGTGGGTGCCAGGGTTGGGGGAGGGACGGGGGTCGGTGTCTCAGGGGGACAGAGAGTGGATGGTGGGTGCCAGGGTTGGGGGAGGGACGGGGGTCGGTGTCTCAGGGGGACAGAGAGTGGACGGTGGGTGCCAGGTTTGGGGGAGGGATGGTGTCGGTGTCTCAGGGAGATTGAGAGTGGACAGTGGGTGCCAGGGTTGGGGGAGGGACGGGGTTCGGTGTCTCAGGGGGACAGAGAGTGGATGGTGGGTGCCGGGGGAGGGATGGGGGTCAGTGTCTCAGGGGGACAGAGAGTGGACAGTGGGTGCCAGGTTTGGGGGAGGGATGGTGTTGGTGTCTCAGGGGGATGGAGAGTGGACAGTGGGTGCCAGGGTTGGGGGAGGGATGGTGTCGGTGTCTCACGGGGGCAGGATTTCCAGTTGGGGAAGATGGACAGTTTTGGAGACGGATGGTGGGGACGGCCGCACAACAGTGTGAATGCACTTAATGTCCCTGAACTCTGCACCTAAAAATAGTTAAGGTGGTAATTTCTACATTATGTAAATTTTACCATGATTTAAAAAAATTGAATATCTAAATTCTCTTGAAAAGCAAGAAGATCTAGGAACATCGGACATGTGTATTTTACCACGATTTTTAAAAAGCAAACGTGAAATAACAAACATACACCACAGACGCTCACTTCTTACTGCAGATCCGGAGTCCGTCCGTGGCCGTCCCTGCCGCGTGTCCCACGGGCCGCGTGCATCGGGCCGGCCTCCCCTCCCCCTTCTCTGTCTGCTTCCCACGCTGCCCGCACCTGCTTGCTATGCGACCTTCGAGCACAGGGCTCCCGGCTTGAGAAGCGACCCTTTCCACCCACCTTCACACGTCTGAGCAAAGTGACTCAGCATTCAGACCAGACGAGGCGGCTGCTCCCAGGGCCTGCCGGGCCCCAGACGATGCGACCCCCAGATGGCCTCACCTGTGCTTAGCGCCCCTGATGCAACCGTATTTCATCAAGTAAAAGACAGCACTCACGCGTGATGCTCGCTGCCCGAACACGACTGGTTTCAAACCCCACTGATGACGACCGTGGCAGGTGAGCGGGGAGCCCCGAGCGCATCGCAAAGCGGTCGGCAGGACGGCCTTCAGGCGGAGCCGCTGCGGGGCCCGGTGAGGCGGGGGCTGGTCCTGCGGCGCGTCCTGTCCTCAGGACTCACAGACACACAGGAGGCTTCGGCTCAGTATTTGCTGAATGACAACTGAGCCTGGAACCTCAGGGGAGTGTCGGGGGCCAACTGGCCGGAAGGGGAGCCCTCACAGGCACCACCCAGATAAAGGGTGGGTTCCCCGAGCAGTAAGAATCTCGATGTGGGGCCTCCTCCCTGGGGACACACAGCCTTGCGGGATGTCTGTGTGACACAGGTGGGCGCCAAGCGGTCCCCTGGGCTTTCTGGAGAGGCCACGGGGGTCCCACGAGAGCCCACTGGCTCTAGAGAACCAGGAACGCAGAGGGGGCTCAGCTAACGGCAAAGCTGATTAGATAGTCATCTCCCCTAAATGCTGATGGGCTGGCGGTCTGCCACGGTCACAAGAGCTCCCCACGATGGGCAGAACTGTCCCCAGATGAACGATACGAGGTTTGGAGAGGAGAGGTCACTAAGGAGACCGGGACCAGTCACTTGAACAAGTGGACTTAACTTCTAGAACTTCCCATTCTTGAGCTGCCTGCATCTCGCCAGTGGCTGAACTGTAAAACGGAGCAACAGAGCCCCAGCGTGGACACGCGAAGGGTTGGAGCGGCCTGTGCCGGCTGCCCTCTTCCCTCTCTCCTGTACGCGCCAGTCAAACGGCTGGGCTTACGATTCCGGTTCGCAGATGGAGGAACAGTCTTAGATGAGTCCGCAGCCCCGACTCCGTGGTTAGCAGGGAGCCAGAGCTAGAATCACAGCCAGGCCCCTGGGCTCAGACGCCCCACAGAGCCTTCCAGAACCCACCCCAGAAGGTCACCCATGTTTCCAGCCCCTAAGTTCAAGGCCGCGACCGGGTCTGCTCCGTCTGGCCATGGACATGCCAACTTACTCTTCACTCTTTTATCTCGCCGACAAGCACCCCTGCTCTGTGCCAGGCCCGAGCCGGGCGCGTGGCTTCAGCTGAGATACGAGTAACACACACACTCTGCCCTCAACGATGCTTTTCCAAGACAAGAAAGCCCTCTGAGAGAAGGAGGCTCCAGAATGCTTGGAAAACTCCAAGGTCTGGAAAGCTCAGCAAACCTTTGTCCTGAGGTCTGCTTTGTGCCGCTAACAGGCATCTTAAGCCAGACCCTGTACCGTGAATAGTTCCTAAGAAAGCTGGGATTTGGAGCCCCCACCGGGGAAAGCCTGGGGTGTCCCACTCAGGCCCGCACCCCATCCCAGCAGCACCTGCTGACCCACACGTGGGACTCGCTCCTGGACCCCGATGGGTGAAGTCTTGCACCAACTGAGACCAATGTGGGCTTACTAATGTCACGGCAGGCGGAGACTTCTCCCTCGTGAATAAATAGCATTCTTCAAATGCCAACTCTCTGGAGCTTATTCTTAAACATTAAAAAAAAAAAATGATGGAGAAGAATCCCAGTACTCACACCAACTTAAGAGCCTCCAGCTACCTCTAAAGCAACAGACAGAATGGGTTTGACCACGGCATGCTGGTCTTTGCTATAGATTTCTCTGTTTTGTTGGCAATCCTTAGGCTTCTGATGACCATGCAGCAGGTGGAAACCACAATGGAAACAGTTCTCAGCAAGAGAGAGAGAGAGCTGGCCAGGTGAGTGACCCACCTACCCGCCCCCGCCCCCCATACAGTCCCCTACAGAAGAGCGGCCAGAGATTGTGAGCAAGTCAACACAGTGAACGAGTGGTGGGCAAATCACACTGGCGCCCACTGGCGGTCTCTGACGTGACTCAGTGCTGAGCCGCATGGAAGAAACGTCATTCCTCATGGCAACAGCTGCTTGGGCTCCCTTTCCTTCCCTGGGATTTCTCGCTCGGCCTGCGCTTTCTGGAAATCCTGCTGGTAGCTGCAGCCATTTAAATCAGGAGCCTGGGATTTGCAGCTGAGACAGGCACCCCGTGCTGCCCAAATGCCGGTTCTTCGCTTGGCGCTGGAACGTGACACCTGCCAGCCCCGGACAAGCCGAGACACCGTGCGGAGGGACTCTGGGCTTCAGTAAAGTCATGGGATCCATGTTGCTTATGCCCGGAAGGAAAGCTGAAAATCACCCATCAGCAGATACCCAGAGGCATCCACACGGAGAAGAGAACTAGTGACGGAGAGCACAAACGCCATATACAAGTCCCGAAGTCGAGTGGCAATTAGATAACATGACCCCTAAATCAGAACCAAACACAAGTGCAAAGCCTTTCACTGAGATCTGCGGACCCTGCTCGGTGCCTCAGCGCCTGAATGAGGCCCGCCTCCCACCCAGAGGGGCTTCAGATGGGGGACGGGAGGCCACATCACCATCCATCCCCTGCTGTCTCCCTGACCCTATAACGTCCTCGGGGCCCAGGGAGGTGCGTGAGCTTGCGTGCGTGGACGACCCAGGCACCAGCGCGTTCTTGAAAACGGCTCCTTCTGGCCACACGGACTTGGTCCCAGGACCAGGTGTGACTGTGACCCTGGCAGGTGACTCCCACCGTGGGCACCGAAGAGGCGGGCAAACGTGACGGGGAAGGCAGGACTTAGGGAAACCAAGTCTGGCCGAGACACAGCGCGTCCCTGTTCCACTCAGGAGCTCACTGAATGTCAGGAACACAAACCCACTGTTGGTCCAACCAAAAGGGCAGTTCTGGGCACAGAATCTCATGCAAACCTCGTGCAGGATGTGTGGCTGCTCGGCTCAGAAGCCAGGGGGCCTTTGGGAGGCACGCTCTAAGTCGGCGTGTGTGCACATGTATGCATGTGTGTGTGTGTGTGTGTGCATGTCTGTCCCTCTTACTGTCTCCTGACGCACATCACCTCTTCACTCCTCCATTCAATGTGCCCCACACTGGCCCCCCTTTGCTCCCCCAGGGTCTGGGTTGCCAGAAGCTTCTTTCTGACCCCACTGGAAGGCCCTGGCTTAGTCCCAACGTCCTAGGGGGCCGAGTCTGATTGGTCCAGACTCGGCCATTCTGCTGAGGCCCAGGGGGGAGCACAGCTTGGGGGCCTTAGGTTCCCAACATCACTGGGGGGCTGTCCCAGGTCCCTCTCTACTCCCCTCTAACCCCTGGAGGGGATGCTCAGGGCTGAACCACACCGAGTGGGTGGGTAGACGCAGGTGAACTTCACGAATGCCATCCATCTACTTACTGCTCCGGGGTTTCATTGGAACAGCATTCCCTCCCCAAGGAAGGGCATGGCCCTAAAACTAACACTCACGTTACCTCAAGGGGTCAGAAACAAAGGCTAGACTGGGGTTAGGGGAGACAGATGGAGACCCCGGGAGACAACAATGATGTGGGGTGAGGGTGTCATCTGGGCACCACCTTCAGGGAGGGGCTGTGAGCTTTCCAGAGCGACAGCAGGGAACAGGACCGGCCAAGCAGTAGGGGGTGGGGGGGCTCCAGGCAGAGGCAACCGTGAGCCCCTATCCAGGGCCGTCTCCTCTGCTTGGCTACTGTCCTTCGCTCTTGGGCTGAGCAGAATAACCACCCCCAAAAGACATCACGACTGACTGCCTGGAGCCTGTGAATACGTGACCTCATGTGGCCAAGACGGGTGTCAGCAGACGTGAGACAGGCGAGCATCTTGAGATGGGGACACTGTCCAGGACTGTCCGGGCAGGGCCTAAACATAACCACGGGTGTCCCTAGAAGAAAGAGGCGGAGGGACATTCGAAAACAGAGGAGAGGTCCTGTGACCACGGAGGCGGCGGCTAGAGGGGTGCGGCCAGACCCCAGGGTCCCCTGGAGCCCCAGAAGCTGGAGACAAATTCCCGTGCTGAAGCGCACCCCTCAGGGGTGGCACTTGGAGGTGGGGTCTTTGGGAGGCGGTCAGGGTCAGATGAGGTCATGAGGGTGGGTCCCGCGAGGAGATTTGTTCCCCGGGCAAGAGCAGCAGGGGCAGAGCTCTCTGTTCCTGCACGCATGCGTGGAGGCAAGGCTGCGAGAGGACCCCAGGGGAGCACGGCGTCTGTGAGCCGGGAGGCGGGTCCTCGGCAGCCACCGAATGGGCTGCCCCGGGGTCTCAGGCCTCCAGCCTCCAGAACCGTGAGGGTAAACGTCTGAGGCTTAGCTGCCCATTCCGTGCAACTCCGGGCTGACAGCCACATCCACGGCCACGGTCACGATAACCGTCTACACCTCACCCGCAGGCAGAGGGCGTCAACTAGGACTGCATTTCCCTTGAGTAACAGCCACGTTTTAATATCTGCTTTTCTGTTTACCTGTAATTAATTCATCCCCACATTCTGACAGAGGTGCAAATTGTACGGAGCAGCTGTCCTCTCCAGGACCGACATGGGGCGACCCGTTTCCCTTGTTTGCAGGGGACAGCCGTCCCAGTGCCGCCCACCCCCTGCGCCCACTGGGCTGGTGCTCCAGGCTCGCCCCAGGCCAGGGTTGGGAGGCGCGCCCCCTCCAGGCGCGGGCTTGTGAAGATCGCATCTGCACCCTCTGGCTGGTTCCTGGGATCGCGCTTACAAGGCTCTTCCCTCAGAGTTTCAGGACTAAATTCGTGGTCGACGAGCTTCCCATGAGGCTGCTGGGATGTTTGACCCCTGATCTTTTATGCGGAAACTGGCTTTTCTCTCTTGAAACTTAAGAACCATGTTTTCTTTTTTTTTTTAATGATTTTTTATTATATTATGTTAGTCACCATACAGTACATCCCCGGTTTCCGATGTAAGGCTCGATGATTCATTAGTTGTGTATAACACCCAGTGCACCATGCAATACGTGCCCTCCTTACTACCCATCACCGGTCTATCCCATTCCCCCACCCCCTCCCCTCTGAGGCCCTCAGTTTGTTTCTCATAGTCCATAGTCTCTCATGTTTCATTTCCCCTTCTGATTACCCCCCCTTTCTTTATCCCTTTCTTCCCCTACCGATCATCCTAGTTCTTATGTTCCATAGATGAGAGAAACCATATGATAATTGTCTTTCTCTGCTTGACTTATTTCACTTAGCATTATCTCCTCCAGTCCCGTCCATGTTGTAGCAAATGTTGAGAAATCGTTCTTTCTGATAGCTGAGTAATATTCCATTGTATATATGGACCACAACTTCTTAAACCAGTCATCTGTTGAAGGGCATCTCGGCTCCTTCCACGATTTAGCTATTGTGGACATTGCTGCTATGAACATTGGGGTGCATGGCCCTTCTCTTCCTACGTCTGTATCTTTGGAGTAAATACCCAGTGAGTGCAATGGCTGGATCATAGGGGTAGCTCAATTTTAACTTTTAAGGGACCTCCACACTGTTTTCAGAGTGGCTGTACCAACTTGCATTCCCCAACAATGTGGAGAGGATCCCTTTCTCCACATCCTCTCCAACAATTGTTTGTTTCTTCCTTTCTATTTTGCCATTCTAACTAGGCGAAGGTGGTATCCGTGTGGTTTTGATTTGAATTTCCTTGATGGCTAATGATTTTGAACATTTTTTCATGTGTCTGTTAGCCATTTGTATGTCTTCATTGGAAAAGTGTCTGTTCATATCTTCTGCCCATTTTTTGATTTGTTTATTTGTTTCGTGTATTGAGTTTGAGAAGTTCTTTGTAGATCTTGGATACCAGTCCTTTATCTAGTGTCATTTGCAAATATATTCTCCCATTCCGTGGGCTGCCTCTTAGTTTTTCTGACTGTTTCTTGGCTGTGCAGAAACTTTTAATCTTGATGAAGTCCCATACATTCATTTTATCTTTTGTTTCTCTTGCCTTTGGGGATGTTTCATGAAAAAGGTTGCTTTGGCCTGATGTCATAGAGGTTGTTGCCTATTGTTCTCCTCTAGAATTTTGATGGATTCCTGTCTCATCGAGGTCTTTCATCCATTTGGAGTTTATTTTTGTGTATGGTGTGGAGATAGTGAGTAAGTTTCATTCTCTTGCATGTAGCTGTCAATTTTCCAGCACCATTTATTGAAGAGACTGTCTTTTCCCACGGATGTTTTCCTGCTTTATCAAAGATTAGTTGCCCAAAGAGCCGGGGTCCATTTCTGGAGCTCTCTATTCTGTTCCATTAGTCTATGTGTCTGTTTTTGTGCCAGTACCATGCTGTCTTTGTGATCACAGCTTTGTAGTACAGCTGAAATCCGGCATTGTGATGCCCCCAGCTTTGTTTTCCTTTTCAACAGTTCCTTGGAGATTGGGGCCTTTTCTGTTTCCATACAAATTTCAGGACTATTTGTTACAGTTCTTTGAAAAATGTCCTCGGTATTTTGATCGGGATACGCATGAAAGTGTAGATTGCTCTGGGTAGCATGGACATTTTAACTATATTAATTCTTCCGATCCATGAGCATGGAATATCTTTCCATCTTTTATGTCTTCCTCAATGTCTTTCAAGAGTGATTTATAGTTTCTAGAATATAGGTCCTTTACGTCTCTGGTTAAGTTAATTTCAAGGTAATGTATGGTTTTGGTGCTATTGTAAATGGGATGGATTCCCTAATTTCTCTTTCTTCGGTCTCGTTATTTGTGTATAGAAATGCAACTGATTTCTGAGCATTGATTCTGTATCCATGCCGTTACTGATTATTCTATAACTTCTAATAGTTTGGGAGTGGCTTCTTTTGGGTTTTCCATATAGAGTATCATGTCATCTGCAAAGAGAGACATTTTGACTTCTTCTTTGCGATTTGAATACCTTTGAGGTCACTTTTTGTGTCTGATTGCTGTTGCAAGGACTTCTAGTACTACGTTGAATAATAGTGGCGAAAGTGGGCATCCTTAGTCGAGTTCTGATCTTAAGGAAAGGCTTCAGCTTTTCCCATTAGAAATACATATTTGCAGTAGGCTTTCACAGATGGCTTTTATGAGATTGAGAAATGTACCTTCTATTCCTACCTCTGAAGGGTTTTAATCAGGAAAGGATGCTGTATTTTGTCAAATGCATGTTTCCATTTGAGAGGATCATATGGTTCCTGAGTCTTTTCTTGTTGATATGATGTATCAGCTGATTGATTTGCGAATATTGAACCACGCTTATCCCAGGTATGAATCCCTTGATCGGATGGATAATCCTTGTTATGTACTGTTGGATTCTATTATAGAAGTTCTTGTTGAGTTTTAGGTCGTCCATATTCATTAGGAGATCGGTCTGTAATTCTCCCTTTTGAAAGGCGTCTTTGCCTGGTTTTGAGGATCAAGCTAATATTGGCCTCATGAAATGAGTTTGACAGCTTTCCTTCTGTTTCTATTTTAGAGAAAATAGCTTTAGGAGAATAGGTATTATTTCTTCTTTGAATGTTTGGAAGAATTCCCCAGGAAAACCGTCGGGCCTGGAGTTTTGTTATTTGGAAGGTTGTTTATCACTGACTCAATTTCTTCATAATTAATTGGCCTGTTTAAATCAATTTCTTCCTGTTTCAATCTTGGTAGTTTATAGGTTTCAGGAAGGATTCCATCTCTTCCAGATTGTAGTTTATTGGCATATAGCTGTGGATAAAAATTTCCTAATAATCCTTCAATTTCAATGGTGCTCGTCGTGACCTCTCCTTTTTCATTCATAATTTTAATAATCTGGGTCCTTTCTCTTTTCTTTTGGATAAGTCTTGCCAGTGGTCTGTCAATTTTATTGATTCTCTCCAAGAACCAGCTTCTAGTCCTGTTGATCTGCTCTACTGTATGGTTTCTGCTTGATTGATTTCAGCACAATTTTGGTCAACTGCTTCCTGCGTCAGTGGATTAGGCCTGTCCCTCTGTTGCTGTTCCAGCCAGGGTGAATATAAAAACTGCCTTTTAGATTTTTTTCTATTCTTTGAGTGAGGCTTGGATGGCTATGTATTTCCCATAGGACTGCCTTTGCAGAATCCCATAGGTTTTGGACTGTTGTATTTTAATTCTCATTGGTCTCCATAAATTGTTTAATTTGATTTTTTTGATTTCCTGGTTTATCGAGTCATTCCTGAGCAGGATGGTTCTTAGTCTCCAAGTGTTTGAGTTTCTTCCAAATTTTCCTTGTGGGTTGCTGAGCTCAATTTCAGAGCGTTGTGGTCTGAAGAGAATATGCAGGATAATTTCAATCTTTCAGTATCGGTGAGACCTGTTTTGTGTCCCAGAACATGGTCTATTCTTGAGAAGCATTCCATGGGCATTAGAATGAGATAGTTCTTTGGTTCTGGGGTGTAGTGTTCTATATATCTATGAGGTCAACTTGTCAGTATGGCATTAAAGCCTTTGATTCTTTGTAGTTTTTGCCAGGGTGTTCTGTCTATTTCTGATAGTGGAGTGTTGAGGTCCCTACTATTAATGTATTTTTATTTATATGTCTCTTTATTCTGGTTAGAGTTGGCTTGTGTATCTTGCTGCTCCTGTTGGGGGCATATATTATAATTGTCATATCCACTTGTTGAATACTTCATAAGAATAATATAGTGCCCTTCTGCGTCTCTAGCACTAGTCTGTAGTTTAAAATCAATTTATCTGATATGAAATTGCTACCCCAGCTTTCTTTTGAGGTCCATTTAAAGTGAAAGATGGTACTCCACATGCCTCTCAGTCTGAATGCATCTTTGGGTTGAAATGAGTCTCTTGTAGACAGCAAATGGATGGGTCATTTCTTTTTATCCAATCTGCAACCTGTGGTGTTTATGGGATGGTTCAAACCATTACATTAAGACTGATCACTGAGAGATATGATTTAATGATGCCATGTTGCCAGTAAAGTCTTTGTGTTTGTATTAGCTGTGACTTTCTGTTCTGTATCTCTCTTGGGGCCTTTTTGCTTTTATCGCACCCCCGTAATGTCTCCTGTAGGGCTGGTTTCATAGTTCTGAAAGTGGCTAGTGACTGTCGATTCTGAAATGTCTCTTTATTTCTCCATCAATTCTGAATGACAGCGCCTTGCTGGATAAGGATCCTTGGCTGCATGTTTTTCTCTGAAAGAGCTTTAATGTGCTCCCCAACCTTTCTCTCTGTTCAGGTCTGTGTGAGCAAGGTCTGACGTAATTCTGATGCCTTGAGTACTTGTAGAAATTTCTTTGCCTGGCTGCTTTCAATACTGTATCCTTGGATCTCTATATTCTTAGTACTGTGGCGTGACGTGGCGTAGGTTTTGTCGTGGTCGGAGAGCTTGGGAGGGTCCTCTCTGCCTCTTGAACCCCGCGAATGTTTGTTTCCTTGCTGGAATTAGGGAAGTTTTCAGCTAATTGTTCAAATAACATGTCTCTTCTAATTCTGTTTTTCTCCACCCCTGGGGATGCCGATGATTCTAACGTTGGATCGCTTTCGTTGAGTCAGTAATCTCCGTAACCTACATTTGTGGGCGTGGATTTTTAAGACCATCTTCTATTTTCATTTTTCCTCTATTAACCCATCCTCCAATTCATAACACCTTTCTCTACTTCTGCGACCTGGCCGTCAGAGCCTCTAGTTTTATGCATTTGGCTCTTGAATTTTTAATTTCTGTCAGATTCGCTCTCTCATTTCTGTCCTTAAAGTTCTATATTCTCAGTAACCTTTTAGATTAATAGTTTTCAATTCTACTCATCATTTTGACCATCGTTACTCTGAATTCCATTTCTGATAATTTGGTTACATCCATATCCATTATTTCTGTGGCAGAACTCACTAATCTTTTCTTTGCTGGGGGGGGCTTCTCTTCTTGTCATTCTGATGAGGAGAGGTTGCGGGTTTCAGAGCCCAAATTATTGACTGGGTCCAGAGCCGTGCTTGCTGTTTATAGGGATCTTAGGGATGTGTTCTTCTTTAAAGATTTTATTTATTTATTTATGTGACAGCCAACCAGCGAGAACAGGGGAAGCAGGGGGGCTATGGGAGAGGAAGAAGCAGGCTCCCAGCGGAGGAAGACCCGCGTGGGGACTCCTTTCAGGCAGGGATCACGCCCTAAGCCGAGGCAGGCGCTCAATGACTAAGCACCCAGGCACTGGGTTGTAGGCTCTTGATTTTTCAGCCTGCCTTCTGTGTTCAGGGGAGGCCTGCAGCGCCCGATACTCAGGGCAACCTTGTTTGGGGCAGTCTCCGTGTCCCTGCGAGGGAGATGGGGATAGAGCACTCTCTGAGCTGGTATTTCCAGGCTTTTGTTCTCTGGCGGCTTTCCCTGGCGGTTTGCTGTGCCTCTTCTGAGAGTCAGAGCAGCAGCGGCCGAATTTCAGCCTCTGTCTCAGAACAGAGGGATTGCGGCCCGTTCTCTACTAACGTTCTGGCCACTTTAACTCTGTTTCTGTTGGTGCTGCTCAACCCAGCAGCGTCCGGGATGTGCGCCCCACACCCGGCGTCCCTGCCCTCACTTCCAGGGCCGGCGCGTCTCTGTCCTTTGTGTTTCTAATGCCGCCAGCCACCGGCCGCCCTGCGCGCGCTCCCGGATCTCCCGGTCTCAGTCTGGATCCAGTGAGCGCACCGGGATTCCGGTGTTCCGCGAGATGCCTGGTGGCACGCGCACCCGGCTCACGGTCTCAGTCTGCTGTTTTGCGGGTGCCGACCATGAGCCCGCCCGCTCCCCCGTGCAGGTGGCTACCGCTTCCCGGCGCCCGGACACGGCGGCTCCCTCCCCCTTCCGTTTATCTTCCGATATCTGTGCGCGGTTTCATGGCTCCCCGCTTCGTACCTCAATACTCAGCGCTGGAGATGTTCATTTGTAGAGATCCAGATGCGTCTTCCTGCGTCTCAGGCTGATTCCGTGGTTGTTTAGGCTGGTCTGGTACCTATCCAGCTCGACTCGGGGGACCGACTGAAAACGGTGTCTCCTACTCCTCCACCATCTTAACTCCTCCTCTCCATGTTTTCATTTTTATTCCCAACATTCTGGGCTCTCGTGACCCGTCCTGGCCGTGGGCCTTGGCTCACGTGTCACCCTGGAAATTCAGGGGCCTTTTCGATTGGGAATCTCAGGTCCTGGTGGGTGGTATTGTCTCGAATGACCTCTCAGCTAATTTCTTCCTTTTTCCTGCTTCTTCTGGAAATGCCATCATTCAGATGTCCGGCCCAAGTGGTGCCTCCTTGAACTTTCTCACGTCCCCATTCCCTGGCCCACCTCCTCAGGCTCCTCCTGAATGCTGCTGCTGTCAGAGGTTGGCCGTCGTTAATAACTTCCGAGAGCCCCTCGCATGCCCCACGGCACACATGCTGCCTCCTCCCTTCATGCGCCGAGGATGCTGTGTGTATTCTCCAAGTTCCCTTCTGGGCTCTGAGTTTCTCAGGTTCTGTCCGGCATCCCTATTCCTGCTTGTTCAGTGTCTCCCTTTGACGCTGTGGTTTCCCTGAGCCAGCCCTAGTTTCCACATGAGGCGTGCACACAGAATGGAGGCTCTGGGGGTGGGCTTCTCCGGTCAGCAGGAGGACCCACAGGCTGCTTTCACAGGGGGGGTGAAACACAGCACACACGGGGTAAGGGTTCCATGCCCAGAGGTGACAGCAAGTGCAAAGGCCCTGGGGCAGGGACATGTTTGCTGTGCTTGAAAAAAGCCAGATGTCTGGGCATCTGGGGCAGAGTGAGCAAGTCAGGAGAGGGACTCAGGAGGTGTGAGGCCGGCGAGGTCCCCACAAGTCGGCTCACACGGGCCTGGCAGGTCACGGCACATTTAACCAGTGCACCCACTTCCAGCCCCATCTGCATCCTCAACACGGCAGCGCCTGGCCTCCGTGAGCCGGCTTTCTGCAGTCCTGATGTGAGATCTGGCTGGGCCCCGGCTCTTTCCACTGAAGGCAGGCAGGGGATTTCCCCATGCCGTGAGGACAGTTGTCATCTGCCCACCTGCTTCCGGGTTCCCTAATTCTCTTGACCTCTTTCTTCTCCTCTTCCTGGTGCTGAGGACTGCTGACCATGTCTCCTGCGTGCTTACAATCTGGTGGAAGGTGCTCAGGAACCTTCCTGACCCTCACACACATCGACCTGGGGAGCAAGCGTGCTTTTCTCAGCTCAGGGAGAGCAGCGCCTGTAGACCCCTCTGGGCCCCACCCCGGCCTGTCCCACGTGTCCCTGGGGAGGAGTCAGGGGGACCAATGCCCTGCCCCCTTTTCCTCCCACAGGTGCCTGTGGTGCACTCTCGGGGGCGCCCTTGGGGCTCCAGGAGTCTGACCTCAAGCCAGCTCCTTCCCAGGATTGCTCCACATCACGACCCCTTCTGCAGTCTTGCTCAATTAACCAATTCACCAGGAAAATCATCCTGGCCCCAAACTGGTCCCATTCATGGGGCACCCTTCCCCCACACTGCCACTCGTGCCATCTAAAGGGTAAAGGTCACCCCACGGTGCACAGACAGAAAGAAACAACGCTGACCACCTGGGCTGAGCAACCATCGCTTCTAGAACACCGCGGTCCAACACGGTGGGCGCAGAGCCCCTGGAGTACAAGCAACCGAACTTTAAATTCTATTCAACTATAATTAAATGTAGGGATCCGCACGCACGCTGTGGCCACCATGTTGGTCAGCACAGCTCTAGAATATTTTGCCGAATCCAGAATCCGAGCTAAGAATCTCTGCAAGATTTCTTCTACGTGGCTCACCTCCTGAAGGCAACACTCAGATCCTGACTGTCACTGGCTGGATAGGTTAGTGCGCACGTTAGTCTCCTTCTGCCCTGTTGCCCCGCACATCTGACTCAGCCAAACCTGAAGTCCGTGCGTGTCACGTGGCCCCTCTTGAGTCCGACATCCTGGTGTAGGTGTTGGTCTCTGCCCAGCCCTGATTTCTGGCCCGCTGGCTTCCTTGCTGCTCTTCAAACACACCAGGTGCACTCTGACCCCAGGGCCTTTGCACGTGCTGGTTCCAGACCCTGGAAGACTCCCCCCAGGGACCCACATGGCCCACTTTCTCCCTGCCTTTTCCCAGGTCTCTGCTCGGTGTCTGAGGCCATGCGAGGTCCCCATCATGAAAGACCCTCCCCCATTTCTCTCCGGCCCTCTGTCTGCTTCACTGTTCTTCACTTTATTTACCAACTCGGACCTGTTACGTGTTTATCTCTTTCCTTGTGAATTACCAGTCTGGCTGGCGTGCACCCTGAGAGAACAGGGCTGTTGTTTTGCTCACCGATGTGTTCCCCAGCGCCCAGAACAGAGTGCGGCTCTTACTGGGAACTCTGTGTGCTGCTCGAAATAATGAACTTGAAACCCGATTATTCTCATCACAGATATTCACAGTGTTCCAGCCCAAACATTTCCAGTTACCCAGGTCTCTAGACCCTAACCTAGAAATACAATTTCCATGTGCTTGTTTCTATGGAACACAGAGTCTGAATCCCAGATGAGACTTACAGAAAAACTTAAAAGGAAGTTGTGTGTAAATAAATGGCTTGTCCAAATGCTCGTCCTGCTCAGGGGTGACAGGCTGCAGGGCGTGGAGGGGTAGAAGGCCACAGGGTAGAAGAGGTGGGCCAGGGTGAGCAGAGAGGGGTGGGGGGGCTGTGGAAGCTGGAAACATACACCTTCCCCAAGCGGCAGGGCAGGGGACCCCAACCCTAGTCAAATGCCAAGTCACATAAAGGCTGTCTTTCCTAATTTTTCAAGAGAAGCTGGAAGTCTGAATTTTTATACGAAATTCCTGGGTATTTAAATGTTTGCAAAGGATTTCTTTTTTTAAAAACTCTGGGCAGGCCACAGACGCTCGGGGGTGAGATCCCCTCTGGCTGGCACGCGGCAAACAGTTAAACAGTAGCCGATTCCAGCCACAGGGTAAGTGAGAGCAGGTGCCCTGGGTGCCCTCCGGAGGGTCAGCGGGTCACACGGTGTCAGGTACCCGCGGCACCCAGGTCCCGCCTTGGTGAGCCGCTGCTGAGCACACTAGACAGACACACCGCAAGAAGAAAAGAGAAATGAGAACAGGATCTGGTTGGACAGAAAAAAATTAAGTGTTTCATCATTCACTGTAGCCGGGCTGAGATGAAAAACCCACAAACTCTCCATCATCTGCGAGGGTCCTGGCGCCGCTTCTCCCAGAACACGCGCAGTAAGGGTAAGGAATGGAGGGAAGCCTCAAGTGTCCGACGTCCCCAGGCGTGGCATCCCCTGGCGTGTCTCCTGGGACCCTCGGCTGCGGATCCAGCCCTGCTCCCCGGCCCCCGAGGCTGGCCTGCTCCCGCTCAGCGTGCCACTGATGACAGCAGGCCACGCCCACAGCACCCTCAGACCTCCCCCAGGGAGCCCCGCTCCCTACCCTCTATGCCCCTCAACTGCTGTAATTATCCCCATTTCAAAGGTGTAGGAAGGGGCTGCCTGAGGGTCCCGGGCGAGTGGCCACAACAACAGGAACTGATTCCCCATCTGGAGGCCAGAAGTCTAGAACCCCGGTGTAGGCAGGGCTGCGCTCGCTCCAGAGGCGCTGGGGCAGGGTCCTTCCTGCTCCTCCAGCTGTGCGGGGCTCCAGGTGTCCCCGGGCTGCAGCCCTCCGTGGTCTCGTGGCCCGTCCTCTGTGCGTCTGTGTGAGTGCGCGTGGAATGACGTCTTACGCTAACTTTGCAATTTCCCAATGTCCACTCCCACCACTTGCAGCATGAAAAACGGCACAACAGGAGAGATCCTGGCACCACGCTCGCGATGTCAGCACGAGGAGTAAGGTTGTGGAGAAACGGAACTATTCTGACCGTGCTCTAAAATCCAAGTGGATTTCAATGACACGAGCCGCTAGCGAGCAGTTTGGGTTTTGAGTCATTAAACAAAGAAATCAATTGAGAAAAGGGCCCAGAGGGCATCAGGAACAGAGGCGCCAGCTGAGTTCCTTTACTCATTTTCCCAGAAAACGTGCAAACATAGACCAGACGTCCCTACAACGTCTACTGCCTTTGTCGCGGGCCTGGCCGCCAGCCCAGAAGCAGCTGCCTCAATGAGGGCACGCGGTCTTCAGCAGGGTCCTCATCACACCACCGTGAATCGTGAGCGACTGGAAGGAGGGGTCCAGCCCTCTGTCTACACCGCGGAATGAGTGAGCTCGACGTGAGCTCCACGCCAATTACACGAGACGCGGGGTCTGAAGGACGACAGCTTCGGCTTCAGAAAAGACACGAGGTCACTTTCATGGGCTCAGGGCTCCCCCGGGGGACATGCAAGGCCACAGGCCAGGAACCACAGAACGAAGAGCTTGAAGACACAGAGAACCATCACGAGACAGAACTTACGGGCATCTTCCCACGGGGCAGCCACAACCCTGGGGTTTAAAACTCAATTCCTCATTTCCTGCTTTGGCCTTTCTCCTGCTTGTATGGCGAGCATGGTGGTCAAGGAGGAACACGGGGTCCAGTGGGAGCACGAGTCATGGGAGGAGCCACAGGAGGAAGGCTCCGTGGTGGGCGGGGCAGAGAGCTGAGCCCACTGAAAGGCAGGCCACGCCAAAGCCACTGCATTCCACCTTCACCAGAGGACTTCCATGCCACGGCTTCTGCCTTTCCCGCCCACCCTGTCCTCACGCTTCCTGCCTCCATGAGCACCGGACACCAGACCCCAGACAGGCCTCTCCCTCCTTGTCCCATTCTCCCCATTCCCTGTGTGCTCTCTGCATCTGGACATCTGGGCGGCAGCTGCTGAATGCAGCTGGGGGACAACTGTGACACATGTGGGGAGAAAGGCCACCTCCTCATATGCACACCGGGTGCTGGAAACACCACGGAAGCCCCTTTCAGGAGGGAGGAAGGGTTCATCCGCTCCCCTGTGTGTCAGCCCGAGTTCTGCGGGGAACAGACCAGCAGGACGTGTGTGTGTGCACGCACGCGTGCACAATTAAGAGATTATTTTAAGGATCTGGCTTGTGCGATTGTGGGGGCTGGCAAGTCCACAATTTGTAGGACAAGCCGGCAAGCTAGGAACTCGGGCAGGCTTTCTACGTTACAGTCTTGAGGCAAAACTTTGTCTTCTCTGGGAAACCCATTTTTTTTTCTTTTTTTCCTTTTAAGGCTTCCCACTGATTAGTCGAGGCCCATCCACATTACAGAGGGTTTGTCTCCTTTGCCCTAAGTCCTCTGGCTGTAGATGTAACCGCATCTGCAAAACCCCTTCACAGCCATGCCGCACTAGGGCTGGATAGATGGCTGGGTGACACCTCGCCAAGCTCGCACGGCAAAGCGCGCCGCAGCTGCTCTAACTTGCCCGGTTGCTGCACACTGCCTTCACACAGACTTCTGCGTCTTCAGACTTCCTCCGTTCTGTTTTCAGAATCAAGACACATTTGGTTTTTTCCTTTGTTCCCTTGGACTGAGCAATCCAAAGCCCGAAGGATCCCTGATATAGTTCACGCCACGCCAGGATGCAGGGTATGCTCCACGCGGGAGGGAAGCACCTCCTTCACTCCAGACCTGGGAGCGCTGGACTGGAGGGCAGGAGGCCTGGAGCCTACAGACTTGGCCACTAATTTATTTTGCATTCCCATGCATCCAATTCTCTAGAATTCCATTTTGCCTATAAATTAGGAATAAAAATGCCTCCTACTTCATTGGGTTGTTGAACAAGTGAGAATATTCAGAAGAGCATTTGTGAGCTTTAAAATTCTGTGCAACAGGAAAGATTCATCAACATCGCTGCCATCATCACCATCATCACCACCATCATCATCGTCACCATCACAATCATCGTCACCATCATCACCATCATCAGCACCACCATCATCACCATCACCACCATCATCATCACCATCACCACCATCATCATCACCATCATCACCATAGTCAGCACCACCATCATCACCATCACCACCATCATCATCACCATCATCAGCACCACCATCATCACCATCACCACCATTGTCAGCACCACCATCACCACTGTCAGCACCACTATCATCACCATCATCATGACCATCATCACCATTGTCAGCACCACCATCACCATCATCACCACCACCATCATCATCACCATCATAATCATCAGCACCATCATCACCATCGTCAGCACCACCATCATCACCATCATCAACCATCATCACTGCCATTACCACCATTGTCAGCACCACCATCATCACCATCACCACCATCATCATCACCATCATCACCATCGTCAGCACCACCATCACCATCTTCAGCACCACCATCATCACCATCGTCAGCACCACCATCATCACCATCGTCAGCACCACCATCATCACCATCATCACCATCATCACCACCATCATCACCATCACCACCACCATCATCACCATTACCACCGACATCATCACCATCACCACCACCACCATCACCATCGTCAGCACCACCACCATCACCATCACCACTTTCATCACTATCACCACTACCACCGTCATCACTTTATAGGTTGAATTTTGTCCCCTCCAAATTCAAATGGTGAAATCTTAACCCCCAATATGTTGGTATTTGGAGATAGGGCTTTTAGGGAGGTAATTAAGGTTAAATGTTGTCATAGGGGCGGGGCCCCAACAGATAGAATTGTTTCTACAAGGACAGGATGAGACAGCAGAGACCCCCTCCCATCCTGGGCATGCACAGAGGAAAGGCCAGTGAGTAGTTTGCCATCTATTAGGCATGAAGAGAGGCCTCACCAGAAACTACATTTACTGGCGCCTTGACCTTAGACTTCTAGCCTCCAAAACTGCAAAAATAAATGTGTGTTGTTTACGCCGCGCAGCCTGTGGTATTCTCCTGTGGTACTCTGCTGCGGCCTCGCGAGCTGACCAAGCCAATCCCCACCGCCAGCATCACCGTCTAACACACACCCAAGTAATAATGCAAGAGCTTCTCCTCCTCTTCCTTCTCCTTAAAAAACCATCTCTCGGGATTCTCAAACCCACGCAGGCACCAGGATTTCCAGAGGGCTCCTCAGAACCCAGAGCACGAAGCCCTGCCCTAGAATTTCTGACTCAGTGGGACTGGGAGGCTGGGGGCTGCGTATCTGCATTTTCCCTCAAGTCCTAAAGTGTTGCTGATGTTGCTGTTTCAGCATTTGGATGAGATCATTAAGCAAATGTTCGGCCAGATGAACTCGTGAAATGGTCCAAGATTTCTCAGAACAGCAGCCGAGGATCACAAGCGTTTGCACGGAGCACATCTGATCCCCTTAAACAACACAGCAAGCCGTCACTCCCCCACCCTCTCCACAGTAAGGGACTCCTCTTCCATAACGGGGGGCGGGCGCTGTGAACGAGAATGAGAGCCGGGCACTGTGCAGGCGCGGATCTGTGGGCTGAATCACAGCTCCCTGTCGCTGCAGCCCGAGAAGGCGGGAGACAACGAGGGATGGAACCAGCTCCCGGAATCAGCGGAGCTCATCCGGGCCTGCAGAGCAGCCCCCGCCCCCAGCTCTGAGGCTGCCTGTCACATGAGCAGCCTTCACAGGGTGCCAAGTCCTGTCACTCAACTGCATTTTGCATAACTGGCTTCCAGAACCATTTGGGCACTTGATTGATTATCAAAATAGAGACAGATGGCGTTGCATTGGAGCGGGTGCAGGACCTCTGCTGGGAACGTGTACGACGCATCCTGCCAGGACTCCCGTAGAAGGAGAGCCCCTTGCCGGGGATCACTGCCTGGGGTGCTGATTTAGCAGCAGGGACCAACTGGGAGGCCACCTCTGTGCCGTCTGTCCCAGACGCCCTGTACGGCTACTTCCCTGGAGTGCCAAGTGGCGGTTATGAGGCCCTGCCCCAGAGGGTCAGAAACGGCCCTTCTGTATTATCCAAGGGCTTAACGTGGATCAAAGGGCATTAGCTGTCCTTTTTAAGCAATTAAAGCAATGTTTTGACTTAAAAAAAAGAGGACCAAAGAAATGCATAATTTAGTGGCAAAAATATTTAAACCAAGACCACCACCAAGCCACAGCAAAGCCCAAAGGGGCAGACATGGCCACAAAGAAATGGAAGGTGCCACGGCTCCCTCTAATCACCACTGGCAACAGGACATTTCCCCGGAGCATAACCGCAGTCTTTCTAGACCCAGGAACAAACCAGGAAGTGACTTCCACGATCCACTTTGCTCTAACCGCCTGAAAGCCACGAGACCTGAAACCACAATCCAGTCCCACCGCCACGAGCGAACTAACTGAACGTTAACGGCAGTTATTAGACATTCCACCCAGCGTCTTTAGATTAAACAGGTTCATTTTCAAGACTTCCAAGCTGTACTTATTAGTAAGGCCTAAGAAGAGTATCAGCAAAGCCACCCGTGCGTGTCAGTTCTACATTAAAGACCTCTCTCAGGTCAAGAAGATGCAAAATTACTTCCGAATAAAAACGACAGGCACTTGGATTTTCGATCCAGCGGAGATACCGAACAGCGTTGAGGGTCAAAAAGCACCGCCATAACTGAACGCGTTAGCCATAAAGAAATTCGTTTCCACCTAAACCATCTGGTCCGCTGCATCGAAACCAGATGAGCCCCATGTCCGTGTGATGGGATATTACACGGCCATAAAGAGGAACGGAGCCCTGGCACGTGCCACCCCACGGACGACCCTGAAACCGGTCTGCGGAGGGAAAGCAGCCGGACACAGAAGGTCTCCGATTGTGCGGTTCCTTCTCCATGAAATGCTCAGAACCGGCAAAGCCACGGACAGCAAGTGGATCCGTGGCTGCCAGGGGCCCGGGGACGGGGGAGAGTGGGGAGCGACTGCTGATGAGTATGGGGGCGTGGGGTTCTGTTTGGGGGTGATGAAGTGCACATAGTAGTGACGCTTGCACAACATCGGGAATGTTCTTACGGCCACTGAAACGCACCCTTGGAAGCGGTCAAAACGGTCAATGCTGTGTGATACGTACTCTACCATAATTTAAACAGAATTAGGACAGCAGCTTCGCACCCCACCATGGAGCACCGTGCCGACGCTGGGCTGGGGTTGCTCCCTTCCACTCGGGGACCACAGGCCCCGTGGGGGTGCCAGAGGACGAAAGGCCACCTCCCCAGAGTCACGAAGGCCTTTCCAGAGCTGCCTCCTCCAACAGCCCACAAAGATGAGCCGCTGCAGAGAACCACAGACTGAGACGTGTCCGCAGCTCCGGCGCGAAGAAGGGATGGAGCCATGGGCGCGCAGCCTCTGAACGCAGGCGACGTCCCCAGCGAGACGGGCCCACCTCACGCCCTCCACACGTGTCCTCCCACAACCCCGCAGGCAGGGGATGCCGGCTCTTTGAGCCCCTCCTACCTGGAACGGGGTCTGGCTGTTGTAGTTCTTCTGCTCCTTGTCCCCGCCCCGGAAGAGCAGCACTCTGGCACAGCTGTCCTGCAGACGGAGAAAGAGAAACCTGTTTGAGGGTTGGCAGCACAGACGGGCTCCAAAGGGACAACTCAGAGGCTCAGCTCACAGGGGGTTGGGCACGTGCCCACGTGAGGTCCCCGGGGGCCCCTCCAGTCATCAGGGTGGCGAGAAGGAGGGCGAACGGCCCCGCACCCTATCAGGTGAGGCTTAACTTTTGCAAACACTTGGGGAGACTTGGCAGAATCTATACAAGTGTCTAACCCGTGCATCCCATGGCCAAACGATTCGCCCTAAGACTGTGCTACAGAACACCTTGCATGGACATATAAAATATACGATGGGGGAAGTACCGGAAGGAAAACACAAGAAGAAAGAGAAAACCTGAAGACAGCATAAATGTTCTAAAATAAGGGACAGTGGGAATGCATTCTAGAACATTCTTTGCCCAGAAAGTTGGAGGAAAAAACAAGGGAGATCCACAAAGCCTGTAAAGAAATACACCAAGAACTTCCAAGTAGAAAGCGCAGACTTGCCAAGTAGAAAGTCCCAGAACAATAACACAGGGTAACTTCATTTATGTTTGAAAAGCCTCTATGTGGTAGAAAAGTAAACAGCATGTCTGGAGGTGAGCGTACCAGTGACCAGGACATGATTTCCCACAAAGGAGAAAGCGTTCGGGAGTCAAAGGCGGGGGGGGAGTCGTTGGTTATTATTTTTATATTTCTATTTTTTTTTAAAGGCAGTCAATAGTCCTTCACTGTGTATTTTTACAGTGAAAATAAGTCTGCCCCCGTCGTGTAGCGAGCATCTACTATTTGCACACCGGTGTCCATGCACCAGGCAGCAGGAGGCCTGCTGGAGGCGTGCAGAGTAGCAGCCACGGGTGCACAGTCTACCTCGGTTCTCCCGTCCTTCCCCGTGGAGTCCGGAGCAGAGACAGCAGGCGTGACCACCCTGAACGTGGTACCTGTGACCACCCAGGGCGCCCCGGCCCCAGATCAGAAGGGGATCCGTGACCTAGGAAAAGACAGGCACAGGCAAAGCGGGGGAAGCAGAGTGGGGACGAAGCTGGCACCCACAGACAGAACGGGGTGGAAGGAACGGGAGCTCCAATGGGGCTCCGGGTGGGGTGACGGAGGGTCCTAGCCCTGGGTGCTGATGGCTGCGCCACCGGGGGACGGATGAACAATCCACAGGATCCTGTATTCCCGATGGCAAACTGTATGGTGTGACCTCTGCCTCAGTAGGTCCCAAATTAGAGCAGGAAGACGTGAGAGCAAGGGACAGAGACGGAGACAGAGAGACAGAGACAGCGGCAGAGACACAGAGACAGAGAGAGAGGACACTCGCTGCAAAGTCCCATCATCAACGCAAGAATAAATGCTCGCCAGGCACCGCCATTCACGCCCTCCCAGGTGGGACCCAGCCAGGGCCCCTCCCACCCAGGGAAGACTGTGAGTCACTATAACCCAAGCCGGAGACACGGTCCATGACTCTCATGTTTACCAGACTCCACGTGAGATCACAGCCCAGAGCTATCACAAAACTAAAGGGCAAACGGTTCACTTGGTTTCATAACAATTACACCTTGTGTGTGCACGTGGGGGGGGTGGGTGTGTGTGGGTGTACATGTGTGTGCAGGCATGCATGTATGCACATGTGTGCAGGAGTGTGTGCACATGTGCGGGGGTGTGTGTGGGCGGGTATGTGTGTGTAGGCACCTGTGTGTATGCACGTCTATGCATACATGTGTATTCACATGTGGGTGGGTGCGCATGGGTGTGCAGGTGTGTATGCACGTGCGGGTGGGTGCGCATGCGTGTGCAGGTGTGTATGCACGTGTGGGTGGGTGCGCATGCGTGTGCGGGCGTGTGTATGCTCACCTATGTGGGTGTGTGCACACATGTATGCAGGAATGTGTGCATGTGTGCACACGTGTGTGTGTGAGTGCACGCATGTGTGCTTTGCCATCCAGCACCCCTACTAGGGGCTGACAGGAAGCCCATTTCACAGACAAGGTAGCGGAGGCCCAGAAAGGTTAAGTGGAAAACCACGGCTGCGGAAAGGGAGCGAAAGAGAACGCTATGACCAAGAAGTGGCCGCGGGGGAGCTGGCTGTCCCCCCGCACAGCTGCCGGCTGCCGAGGTCCTCCCTGAGGGGCCTCTTCTGTGATACACCACAGTGCGTCTCCATCCGCTTAAACCCGTCAGTCGAGTGTAGACGGAGAAGCAGTCCGCATTTTTTGTTTTGAGAGCCAAAGCATCAGGAAGAGTATCATTTCCTCTGCCAATTATCTTCTTGGCAACATTTTCAGAGACACGTAAGAGGACTACCACAGCCTCCTCCCCTCGGCGAGGCTCTCTAGGCTTGCCCTGCCCCCAGCCGGGCTCACCATCCCTCTGGGCCACCACCTCCTGCAGGAGCCCAGGCGCCACCACGTTCAACGTATACGCGAAGAAACAGACCCAGAAAGCACATTCTTTCATGCACACAACGGTCGATACGGAGGGTCGGCCCGGCCGGGTTCTCCTCTGGCCACTGGGGACGCAGAGCGCTGAGCAGACGTGTGACTGGGAGAGTGAGGGCAGGTGGTCAGGGAAGCCCCCGTCCCCCAGCAGCGGGTCCCTAAGCCAGCCCGAGGCGAGGGAAGAGCTGGGTGACAATCGGGGGAAGTGTTCCCAACAGAGGGACAGGAAGTGCAAGGGTCCCGGTGCGGGAGCAAGGGGGCAGAGGCCTCCAGAGCGGTGTGCCGTGGCGTTCCCAGCACCGGACAGCAGCCCATCTGCACGGCACAACTCCACTCTGGGGTCTGCAGAAGGCGCATCAGAGAGAAGCCGGCCCAGAGGGATGGCCAGTCGGGGGCAACGGTGGCTGTCTGGGAGAAAATGCCAGGAGCCCGGGCAAGGGTGGGAGGGGCAGCAGGGAGCCGGGGATGCCTGGCACGGAGCAGGAGGGCAGTCCGGACTCCAGGAAGCTGCAGAGGGAAGGGGGCTATTCACACGGTGGGGAGGAGGTTTCTACAAGGCCTCTCGGCGGGGCAGGGGGCCCCACTGCCAGAGCTCAGGGCAGAGGTGTTTTCTAGAAGGTACCAAAGGCCACAGACAGGCCTGCCTGAGGTCAGCATGGGAGATAACATGGGCCATGGGGGCGTGCGGTGTGCAGGGGCAGCGGACAGATGGAAGCTTGACGGGGTGGCAGGTGGGGGAAGCTCACGGGAGCCCCCAGAGAAGGTCAGCGGAGTCTAGACACAAGGAAACGGGCAGACGGAGGAGGAAACGCGAGAGGGCAACCAGATGCGGGCTACGGGTTTGCCCAGAATGGCCCCGTCAAGGCCACAGCCAGGGTTTTAACTCTGGGTTTCCAAGTCCCACCCGGTGCTCTCATCTCCACGGCACGGAGGTGATGTCACTGACGTGATTTATTAAATACTCCAAATTGTAAGTTGAGAACCGTTTCCAGTTTGTATTATCCCCTGACACGCGCCTGTGCAGGCAGACAGAAATCTAAGACGACGTAAATGCCGCTGTCCGTAAAGAGGCAAGGGAGGGACAGGAAGACGGGTGTCACCAGAGCAGCTAGAACCCCGCCCCTTGGAGGAGCAGCGCCCTACAGACCACACCTGACCATGCCGCGGACCACAGCGCCTGTACCTGACCTGCACCCAGGGGAGCCCCGGACCCACCCCAGCCAAGGGTCACAGCCAAGGGTCCCTGCAGCCTTGGGGCAAAGAAATACAGGGCGGGTTCGAAGCCCAGCTGCGCCGCTTACCCGCCGGGCTGCCATGGACCAAGCCTCCATCTCCTGACCCGTAGGAGAGAATGTCAACCAACAGCAGCCACTGAAAGCTCCCTGGGGATCTAAAGGGAAAGACCACGTGGATGCCCTCCTTCCGCCAGATGACACCCCCAGTGCCCCCGAGGATGACAACCCCCATGATGGCCCTGGGGAGGCAGCCACCGTGCGGACCTGCGCTCCACCGACCCCAGCAGGGCCAGAGACGCAGCCTGTCTCTTCCTACTGGGGGCCTCACTGGAATCAGAGGCAGGGTTCACTTCCCATCCTCCCCAAAAGTTGGCCTGGCCTAGAAACCTTTGATATTTAAGACCCCCTCCCTTCCTTCATTATCCAAGCCAGAAAAACAAACATCAGGCTACCTCCTTCCCTCTGGGTCTCCAGGAAAGCCGGCAAGGGGCTGAGGGCCCGGCAGGTTAGACACAACTTGCTGCTCACAATCAAAGCCCTAATTAGTTGATTTCATAAGAGAAGGGAATATCTGATCAGTATATTTTATTAGAAGTGTGCAGATGAGTAATGCTGAAAATTGATAAAACACACACATCAAATCCATAAATCTAGATGCTTTCAGATTTAACAAGGAGAGGCTTGGCAAGGCAAAAAGCAGCAGCAGGACTATCAGCACCATCAGCACCAACATCGCCATCATCATTGGCACCATCATCACCATCATCATCACCACCATCACCATCACCATCACCACCATCATCATCACCATCATCATCACCATCAACATCATCGTCACCACCATCATCACTAGCATCACCATCATCACCATCATTATCACCACCATCACCATCATCACCATCAACATCAACATCATCATCACCACATCATCACTAGCATCATCACCATCACCACCATCATCATCATCACCATCAATATCACCATCATCATCATCGTCACCACCATCATCACTAGCATCACCACCATCACAACCATCATCATCAGCACCACCATCACCACCATCATCATCACTACCATCATCACCATCATCACCACCATCACAACCATCATCAACATCATCATCACCACATCATCACTAGCATCATCATCATCACCACCATCATCACCATCATCACCATCACCACCATCATGATTACCATCACCATCACCATCACCACCATTATCACCACCATCAGCAGCAGCATCACCACCAGCATTACAGCTACCATTTAACTGAGCCTCCACGGTGTGGCAGACATACCATATGTTTGTTTTCTATTTTAAGCCTCTTAGCAACCCTGGCAGCTAGGTAGAATTAGCCCTACATTGCAGATGGGAGATTTCATTGCCCAAGAGACAGGAGTGTGCTCTCGACAGCACAGCAAGGCCACGGTCTAGGCCACACGGAGCCTGGACGGCCATGCCTCCTTGCACCGCAACTCCATTTCACTGTGGCTGCTTCTCAATGCCTTTCCCTGAATCCTATTCCGACTTTACCACACTGCGTCCCCACCCCTGGACAGTCTACTTTTCAGCACGATTTCCCAGAGTACTCTGCATGTGCGACCTCTGACACCCCTTTCTGCTGAAAGGCGCAAAGTGGTTCCTCTTGTCTGCACTGAGCCGGGCCTGATGCCACCACGTGAAGTACACATGACTAGAAAGGAGGAGCTCAACACATTGGTGACATGGGAGGACGGGGCCCGGGCCAGGGACGATGTGCAGTGCGTGCCGGACGTGGGAGGACAGGGCTCCACGTGGCCTAGACCGTGACCCTGCTGTGTTGCTGACCATGCCGCAGAGGAGAGGCACACCGCCTAGAGCAACAGCAGACTGATCCCAGGACCCTGGAGAGGGGCCAGCTCTCACACATCTACCCCAGCTCACTGGCGAACTGGGAGGAAGTCACTCAGCCTTGGAGCGGGGAGTCTGTCTACACGTGTGTCTGGGGAGGGTGTCGATGCCGTCTTCCCCACCCAGGCTTGGCAAAGTATGGCCCCCAGCCCAACTCAGCCTGTCACCTCTTTTACAAATAAAGTTTGATCAGCACAGGGCCACGCTCACCTTAGTGCTGTCTGTGGCCGAGTTCATGCCGCAGCGGCAGAGTGGAGTGGCTGTGACCAAGGCCATGTGGCCCACAGAGCCAAAAATATTTACCAAGTAGCCCTTTACAGGAAATGCTTGCTCCTAAAAGAAAATACCTAAAAGAAAAATACTCCTAAGGCGCATGGGGGAGGGTCTTGGCACATGGGGGAGGGTCTTCCCGAAGCCGTCAGCCGAGGGCTGGGGACAGATGGGGGGGCAGGCAGCACGATGCCAGTCATATTGGCTCCGTCAACAAGTCAGAATGCGGACTACCAGACTGTTTGAACCCTTCCTAACAAAATACCAACAACGCTTTCAAAGACTGTCTTGTCCACAATTATTTCAAGTGACAGAAAACATTTTTTTCTGTTTTTTTTTCATTCATGATAAATTATGCTTGAAATCTACTGGGGAAAATGAAGGAATGCTTTTCCCCTCTAAGGCAGCGATTAAGAAGCACATGTCGGCACAGATGTTTTACCAGCCAAAGCCAAGTCTCACGATGCGTGTTTTCTGAATGCGGCCCAGCTCGACATCTCCACGCTCACAAAGCCACCCCAACATCCCGAAACGCCGAGCAGCCGCCTGCCCCCGCTGCACGCTCGTCCCACCGATACGCTTGCCTTAAGGGAGAAGCCGGCAGCCCTGCTGAAACACTACCCTGACCCTCTCTGACTGGGCTGCTCCCCTGTGCCGGCCACAGAAGAGACCCTAAAAGATGGTGATCTATGCGTCTGACAAGGTGGCTCCAAGAGGGACAGGTGCCAGCAGGGAAAACAGGTGAGGCATAATAATGGCAGCTCACCCTGGTTATCTTGAGGAGGGTACAGAGCAAACAGTACAGCTAAGGCTCTCAGGGGCTCATTAAGAGAAGGCTTGACTAAGGGCAGGGTATCTGAGTTGGGTCTTGAAGGATGCATAGGAGTTTTCTAAGGCAAAGAATCTAGGAGGGTTTCATAGCTGGAAGTAAAGTGGCTGGAAGGAGCGGGTCTGGGAGGGGCCAGGGAAAGGACTTAGGTGAAGGCGAAGGCTGAAGATTTCACCCAAAAAGATGTCATCAGGGCTTTTTTCTGGGAAGATGCCGCCGATGGCAGAGAAGACCAACTGCACGCAGCTTGGGGGCCCCCAGAAGATTTCCCCTCTGTTCCTCCAGTTGGTGGAACTCCCCACATTCTGCTCAGCTCTTCAGTATAGTGTCCAGACCCCACCACCCTCCAGACTCAAAGTTCCTTGAAATCAGAGAGACAAGAAGAAAAGAAAGCTGGAGCAGAGAACACCTTCGATACTGGTGTCCAGGAGTTATGTTGACCTTGAGCCTCAAGGACACTGACCCACCCTCCCCTACCCCTCACCCCTACCCCAAGCAGTTCCTGCAACCCAACCCCTCTCAGGAGCCCCAGACCCTTCCCACGGCCTCCGCGAGCCTCCCCACTATCTTCGCCCCCCCCGCTATACCTGTCGGTGGGACCGGCAAGGCGCTCACATGGTCCACGGTGCCTCCCCCACCATGTAGGAGTCACAGTGCTGGAGGCCAGGGGTCATGTCCCCCCCCCCCAAGGGCACACCAGACAAGCTCAGCTCCAGCTCCCCTTGGTTTCCAAAAGTACATGCTTTCTTTGTTCACACTGGGGTTCCAATTTTAGGTACAGCCCCCGCCCCCCTGAAATGAAAGCAGGGTCTTAAAGAGACACTTGCACACCCACGTTCACAGCAGCGTTATTCACAACAGCCAAGAGGGGGAAGCATCCATGTGTCCATCAAGGGATGAATGGAGAAACAAAATGTGGTCCAGCCACATAATGACATATTACTGAGCCGTAAGAAAGGACATTCGACACCTGCGACACACGGATGGACCTTGAGGACATTATGCTCCGTGAAATAAACCAGATGTAAAAGGACAAATGCTGCAGGAACCCACTCAGGTGCGGTCCCCAGAGGAGTCAGCTCCGTGCAGACAGAAGGTTGATGGTGGGCGCCAGGGGCTGCGAAGGGGACGGGGAGTTGGTGTCTCTCAGGACAGCTCCCGTTGGGGCGATGGGAAGTCCCAGAGATGGCTAGGGCTGCTGGTGGCACAGTGACGTGAACGTGCTTAATGCCACCGAACAACATCGCAAAGTGGTTCAAGCCGTAAATGCTTCTGTCGTGTGTATGTTACCACAGTTACAGAGAAAAAGCCTGTTGGGAGCGTGTTTGTACACGCGGTGGTGGTAATTCGTCTTCACTGCACGCTGGTCCTGTGCACTCTGGCGGGGTGCCAGAACTCTCTCGGGGGCTCAGTCAGCCACGCCCTTGCCCCTCCACCCCGCACGTCCCAGCTCACGGCCACCTGGGGGAGGGCAGAGTTGCACCTTCCACCGGGGATGATGGAAGCTAGAGGATCCCCGGTGCCCCAGCTCGTGTCTGGAAGCGGACAGTGTGGTGGTGCGGCCTGGGGGGGGGGGGCAGATCTGGCTTTCAAGCCCCGCGCCAGCCCTGGGACCGTGCCCTTCTCTTCCCCGCGACTCGGCTCCTCTTTGCTCTAACGGGGTAACCCATTCTCAAAGAAGCAGCTGAAGATGGCAGCTTGCAGGGGCCGGACGTGTCCCCCCGCATTCCTCCGTGAAGCCTTAACCCCTACGGTGAGGGATCTTGGAAATGGGCCTTGAGGAAGGGTTGTGGTCCAGTGAGGTCCTGAGGGGGGGTCCTGACTACGGGACAGCGCCCTTGTCAGAAGAGGCCCCCGAGTGCTCTTGCTTGCTCCCCACCACGTGAGGACACAGACCCAGGCGGCCTCTGCAGCCAGGAAAGGGCTCTCACTGGGAACGGAACCTGCCCGCACCCTGATCTTGGACCTCCGGCCTCCGGGACCATCTGCTATTTGAGCCCCATCTGCAGGGCTCTGTTAAGGCACCTGTGCTGACCCAGACAGCACGCTGGGGGCGCCCACATGGCCGGACAGGGTGTAGGGGAACGCACCCCCCAGCACGCCCCCACTGACCTGGTTGTAGAGGGCGCAGATGTGCAGGGCCGTGTTCCCCGAGGCGTTCTGGGCCGCCATGTCCGCCCCGTAGAAGAGCAGGTGCTCTAGGTGCTGCACATGGCCGTACCTGCAGGCCTGCAACGAGAGCCCACGCTGTCAGTGCGAAAACCACACGCGCGTCTCCAAGCTCGACAGTGCTTGGCCGCCTCCCGGCCACACAGTGTGGCCGACCCCAGCCCACCCCGTGTCGGACCAGGGCCCCAAATACAGGGGCACCCACAGCGTCCTGAGACTTGGCGGGGCCATCTGACCCCTGGCTGGGGATCAGGGCGGGGAGCTCATCACAGGACTGAGGACTTATGCTGGGCTCCGGTCTGTGAAGGGCCCCAGTGTGCCTTTTGCTTGGACCTGGTCCCCAGGCCAGGCACGGGCTCCCTTCCCTGGACACAGTAGGGGCCGTACGTGCCCCTTCTGGCTATTTTCACACCCCTTCTTGGGGAGGGAGTTTGGATAAGTGGGGCCAGGGATGGAGTGTCCTGGTTTGCATTTTGTGGGGCTGGCCACCAAGGCCAGCAGGAAGGCTCCACGCGTGTCTCTGGTAGATCTGCAGCCAAGTCACAGACCTTCTGTTTTCCAGAACGTTCCCCTGTGAGCCTATGTCTTCAGACATAAACCCTACATTCTTATGAGAATCACGTAGAATAAGGGACCCCAAAGGGCCCACACGATGCTCGGCACCAGGGCAGCCCCTCCCCGCAGCAGCTCTTGGGCAGCCAGGAGGCCCAGCGCTCTGACAGCTCCGGCAGGGGTCCAGGGCACATAGCGTGGTACCAGGGCAGCCCACGACCCTGGGCAGACAGTCCGCTCCAACCAGCCCCCCACCCTATCTTCCCCACTTCCCGCACCTCGGGAAGGCCAGCGTGTGACCAGCGATCGGCAGCATGGGAGGCGAGAGGGCCACCGTCCCTGTGAGCGGTGACAACGTGGTTGGGAGGCGGGAAGGCCAGGAAGCGGGTCCTGACCCACACTTCTCAGGCCGAGGGTGGCCCCTGAGGCCCACGGCAGGAAGGCTCACGAAGCAGGTGGTTACCCGGATATGGCTGCTTTTACCTGTCCGCCCTCCTCCCCCGTGGCAACAGTGCCTGCGCTCCCTGTGGGGCCCCCAGCCCCACTCTCAGAGGTCGGGGGGGCTGCCCCACCCCATTGCTGTTGCGGGCACAGCCCACGGGTCTCTGCAACCAGCACCAGGCCACAGGCTGGGGGTGCGTGTGGGGATCCCATGAGGACCTGAGACTGTAACACTGGTCAGAACTGCTAGAAAGCTCCATTTCTTCCAGGACGGCCGGCGGAAAACCTGCAGAACTCCAGAGCTGCTGGGGCCCCCAACAAAGGAACAAGGGTGCAGGGGAGAGAAAGGGAGGGAGGGAGGACAGAGGTGGAGCCAATGACAGACGCACACACAGCCCGTGACAGGGCCCTCCGAGCTCCAGCCATGCCTGGACTCCTCAGGACACAAAGCCTGGGCAGAACTTTGATTTTCCCTTATACCAGTTTGAGTTGAGATTTCTGTTCCTTAAATCAAAGGAGCCTGGACTCACCAGCTCTCCCCAGAGGATGGGAGTCCAAACCCCCCATTTGGCGGCCACGATAGTGATCACTAATGCAGGTGAGAAACACCAACGGATGCTAAGACCGTCCATGAATGGGGAATGAGGAAAGGGACTGAACAGCCTCAGAGACCCCACAAAACCCTAACTGCAGAAGGAAAGAGAGAAGCCTGGCAGACTCCACCTGGCCAAGCAGACTGAACGTCACCGGTAATGGGCAAGGGTCACCACGTGCCCCCCCCCACAGGATGCCAAGAACGCAATATTCCTACGCGATCACTCCTACGATATTCCTGCCAAAATGCACACCCCGGACCTCATTGCGAAGAAACACCAACCCAGCCCAAGTTGAGAAGCAGTCTCCAAACTGACTGCCCTGTAATCTTCGCAGGAGTCCCCAATGGAAAGCTTCCATGCGGGATCCCGGACGGGATCCTTTCAGCATAAGGGACATTATTGGGACGATGGACGAAACTCGAACGTGGTCTCTGAGTGAAGGTACGTGGGGTTCTCTAATATTCCGGCAACTCTTTTGTGAGTTTGAAACCAACAGAGTCTTTTACAGTTTAGAGAAACTAGTCCTTGTTTGACACAAAGACCTCAAAGCTCACCAAAGTCAGAAATTTGTCCAGCCCCAGGATAAGCTATGCTAACCATTTGCCCTTGAAATGGGCGTTGTGGCTCCTGGCCTCTGAGAGGCAGCCAGAGGCCAGAGCGCTGACACCTGACATACAGCACGGCTTACCCTCCTGCATCTTAACCACCTTGATGAATGCTTTTTGGGAAATGCATGGGGGGGGGGGGGCTCCACTCCATGCCTACTGCCTGCAAGTCTCCTGGGCGTGCATATTTAGAGAAGTTTCCCCAAGAGTCCTGGGGCTCATTCCAGCTCTGCTAAACACCCACCCCATCACTAGCCAACCACAGAACTCGGTGGATATTGGGGAAAAGGGCGCGCCTTCCTTCCAGCGCTTTACTGCCACCTGCTGGACACCCGCGGTGACGCAGCTCCTACCCTAACAAGGCAGCAAGCGGAGAGGCGCCCCAGGCTGTGCACTGCACTTGGAACAACGTGGAGTTCATTGCATTGCAGATGAACAGCAAATGCGTCTGCTTGGTTCTGTGCCACCAGCAAAATTATTTCAATCCACACCACGCTTAGGCATATCTCCCATATACAGCATGTGCTTATAATGTGAGCGGGAGACATCCTCACCGAATGGTTCGAAAACAAGACATCATTTCGGCCCTCTCCCGGTCAGGAAGTGAGGTGCGGGGCAGGACAGAGACACTGTCTTGCCCAAACACACGCACACGCGGCTTGTTTGACTCGAGCCACTGGCTGCCCCACGGCCCTGGGTTCCACGGTTTTCAAAGGCCAGTCGTGGTCTTGCTGCCAGCCCAAAGGGGAGTCAGGGAAACGGGCGAATGAGTGTGTGGACGGCAGGTTGATCGAAAGTGGCCAGTTCTGTGTTGGCCAGGGTTAGGAGCTGAACTATGTTCCCCAAATTCCTGTGTTGGAGCCCTGACCCCCAGCACCTCAGAACATGACCGAATCTGGACAGGGGCCTTTACAGAGGTGACTAAGGTACCATGAGGTCATCAGGGTGGGCCCTGATCCCGTGTGACCAGGCTCCTTACGAGAAGAGCGGGTCAGGACACAGACACACAGAGGGACGACCCCAGGAGGACCCGGGAAGAGGACGGCTGTCCACACACAAGGAGAGAGGCCTCAGGGGGACCCCGCCCTGCCCACACCTGCATTTCGGGCGTTGGCCTCCAGGACCAGGAGACAGTGGACCTCTACTGTATGTGCCTCCTGTGTGTGGGACTTCGTTACAACTACCCTAACAAACCAACACGGTCGGCTCAGATCAACTCGTCTCTAAGTTTCAGCCTGAAATGATGACATACAGTAGGTGCCATGCTGAGAATTCCAAAAGGAAAGATGTATTTTGACATCTATGACAGCTGCCCCTTTCCCTATGGCACCCACTGCTTTTATACCGTGATTTCTGGACATAAGACGTCTCTTGCAGACTTCACTGGCATCACTAGGGTAGAACATGGCTCTAACCACGGAGAGGTGGTGGTGCCCCTGCCACCCCGGCCTGGGGTCCTCACCCTCCCCTCCCCTCCCAGCACCTCATCTCCTCTTAGCCCCAAGAATCAGGGCTGGTCGGAAAGACAACTGCTTGGTGGGCCTCAATCCCTCTGCAGGCCCACGGCAAAAGGATGCGTCGATTACTTCTCTGAAGGAATCCTTGCTCACCTGGGCAGGGGCATGCGATACGGACCTGATGCCCCAGGTCAGTATGGGGCAGACCCCCAAAGCAAGGTGAGGCACCTTCCTGCAGCTCCAACCGCTGGGGCCCCAGGGGCTTGGCCACTCGCAGTGTGGAATGGGAGCTGGGGAAACCGCGTGGGCTAAGCAGGCATGCTGTCAAGCTCTGATCCCTCCACCTAGCGGCGGAGCATGCCATCCCCAGGCTCATTGTGACAGCCCCACCCCGTGAGGCCGGCGACACCACCTTCCCTGACCTGAGACAGCATCTGCCCATCACGGCAGCCAGGCTCGGATGCCCCACTCTGTATGAAGCCTCCTACCTGTTCTGGTTCGAACTGGCCACTCCTTGCGGGGGGCTCCCTGTTCACACCCGTGCTCCCGCGAGTTCCAGGCTTCCCTGGACATGGGGGGCATCCCAGTGCATTAGGGAGACCCCGACTTAAAGGAAGACCAGAGTCAATGGCATCTAAATGCTAACTCCTTCAGCCAACCCATATTCAGGAGCGCGTGTGATGCGTGGGGGCAGAGCCCCCCTGCGTGGCTGGGAACCCGTGACAGCACCCACCCAAACAGACCTGGTACTCCAGGCACTGACCACAGGGGCTCGGGGAAAATTCCAAGGACCTGGAGAAGACAGCTGAGGGAAAGTGAGGATGAGCCTGGTGAGGGAGGGGAGCCATGACCATAAATTGTTAAATTTCTGGGGCACCTGGGTGGCTCAGTTGGTGAAGCGCCTGCCTTCAGCTCAGGTCATGATCCCAGGGTCCTGGGATCGAGCCCGCATTGGGCTCCCTGCTCAGCAGGGAGCCTGCTTCTCCTTCTCCTGCTCCCCCTGCTTGTGCTCTCTCTCCCTCAAATAAATAAATAAAATCTTTAAAAAATTGTTAAATTTCTTTTAAAACTCCTGCTTTAAAATGATAATAAACAGCAACCAATACAAAATTAAGATGAACGACAAGCTGTCCTTAAAGGAACTGTTGAGGAAATCAGATGAGATTATAGCAAGGCCTGTGAGGAAAGTGGTTACGTGCCCCCGGACTGTCACATATTATTTCCTTGTGACAATGGACACGTGATGATTATGATGATGATGATGATGATGATGATGATGACGCGGACAACAGTGACGAGGGCGGGCTGGACGTGGAGGACCATGATGAGGGCGTGGCCAGGCAAATGTGAGCGTGGCGGGGGCGTGACCGGGCTAGGAGGCTGACGGGGGCGTGGCTGGGAGAGGAGGGGGCTGATGGGGGCGTGGCCAGGCGAGGAGATCGGCGAGGGGGCGTGACCGGGCAAGGAGGAGGGTGATGGAGGCGAGGCGTGGTCAGGAGGAAGGTGGGGGCGTGGCCGGGCGAGGAGGAGCCTGAAGGGGCGTGGCTAACTCCCAGGCAGAGTACCGGGACTGACAGGGGGACGAGGGAAGCCCCCTCCGGAGGCTGAGAGAGTCAGAGGAACTCGGAGGGACGGCGGAGGTCCCCCGGAGCCAGTCACACAGCAGGGCCTGCGTGAAGGCGCGTGGGAACCCGGGCTGGCTCCTCCTCCGAGCAGCCCCGCTCTCCAGAGCCCGCAGCCTCCGGTAACCTATCCGGAATCCCGCAGTCCACAGTTCACAGGCTGGGGCAGGGTGCAGGGAAGACGCACAGGAAGACGGGAGCCATCCCCCCTTCCTTGTTGTCTTGGGTTGTGGGAATGCGTTTGGGTGGTTTTCACCGTCTCCTCTCTGCTTCTGCGAACTTCCCACTACGTCCGTGTGGAGCAGTTAGGGTAATCTGCATAACAACTCTAAGCTGTGTAGGAAAACGCGCGCTTCCGGAGTCGGCCTGCAGGGGGCGGGCGTGCCCAGGAGCTGCGTGGCAGGTGCGGGATGAGAATGGCCTCCCTGGGCAGTTCAGCACCCGGCCTTGGCCTTGGTGGGAAACAGACAGAACCACGGCAGGACCCGTGAGCAGGCCTGGCTGTGGGCGTGCAGGATCCCTCCAAGGGCGCGGAGCCAGGCGGCTGGGAAGGAGCCATCCCCACTCCAGGACGCAAGGCAGAGAGACAGACTTCAAATGCAGAACCTCAGGTCCCAGAACTCCAAGGTGCTTCTCCCACTAGCTCTGTGCAAAACCTGCCTCATCTGTTTCCTCCTGCCCCCAACGTCTGTCGCATCCGGGGTGGCGCCTGGATGTGGTGGCGAGATGGGCTGGGAGTGGACTTAGCTCAGGAAACAGCTTGGCCCGTGGCCTGGGGCAGGTTACTCCCCCTCTCTGGGCCCGTTACCTCGTCTGAGTCATGGAGACCAGCAGGTGTCTGTTGGGGCTGCTCCAGGGTGTGAAAGATGGAGCCAATAAAGCCGATCAGGAAGGCGTGGGAGCCCACCGGGTGCTGAGAATCTCGGAGGAGGACGGCCTGGTCTGCTGTTCTTGGCTTAGCGCCCGCACCCACCACCTCACGGCCAATCTCGGCCACGGCAGTCGACGCAGCTCAGGAGGCAGGGACTTCAGCCAGATAACCTCTAGTGGGGGGGAACTGGTGTCCCAGGACATTGTGGAAAAGAAACCCACCACTGGAGGGCAGTGCACGATCCTGATGGGTGGGAAGCAGGATGCTCAGTCCTGGGAGCACCCCCCACCCCCGCCTCCAAACTCAAACTCAGCACCAGGGGGCTGGGGCCCTGGGACCGAGGTCTGGTGGCTTCAGTGCCTGTGCACTCAGAATCCATGCTCGGGGTCTCAGGGATGGAACCCAGCACACACGGGGACCAGAAATCACAGCTGGAGCCCACCTTGCAGGAAGTGACTGCCAGGACCCCCCGCCCCCCACCCAACACACTCATGCTTCATCTCGGGGCGGCCAGGGACCAGACTGTCACATGTGCCAGAGACGAAAGGGACTTTGGTGGCAGGCCTCCGGCTGGCGAGGAGCAAAAGGACGGAGAACCCGGCTCGGAGAACTCTGCAAAGTTGGGGACCTGCCGCCGGGTTCAAGTTCTAGCAACTTCATGTTCCCATCTTCTGTATTTCTGTTGTCCTGGCATCTGTGGCCTTGCTGATGCCGTGAGGTCTGCCCCTCCCCAGACAAGCCCATCTGACCGCACAGGACTGGCCCAGAGGGCAACTCTCAGATGCAAACTGGCCCACACAGAGCCCTCGCCCCCCCCCCCCCCCCCCCCGCCTTACTGGGCTCTTGCTCAGGGCCACGGCCCACCTGCCCTGGTCAGACCAGACAGCCAGGGACAGCGCCAGTGCCCCAGAGCCCCCGAGGTTATCCAGACTAGCCAAGCCTCGGCCTGTTCATCCTGCCCCACCTGTTCCGTCCTGCAGAAACCAGTGAAGGCTCTTGGCCCCATTTCCCCCCCGGCTCCTGCTGCCTCTTGACCCAGCTTCCCATGTGGCCCCATGGCACGTCTGCCCCTCCTCCCAGGACCTGTGAGTAACACACCATCTTTCCAACGGCAGCTGACTCCTCATTGGTTGGCCTCACTGTAAAATGTAAAACTACATTTTCTACGGGGTTTGGGACAGGCCAGGAAACGCCTCTGGAACAACCCAAAAGCACTGAGACGTGCAGCTGCGGGGGCGGAGGGAGAACAAGGCAGGATGAGCAGAGGGGAGGCTCAGCACTGCGCTGACATGAGCTCCTTCCCACGGGCCCTGCTGACACCCACTTATGGGTGAACAAACGGAGACCCCAGGGCATCATCGCTACTGACTCCTCTGAGGGTCCCACGCGGGGTGTGGGCTGGGGGCTGCCAGGAGCAGCTTCTGGAACCCCAGTTCACCCGGCAGATGGAACTGGATGCCTCTCCAGGCTGCAGGGGTGCTGAGGAGTCAGGGCTGACCCGGCACGCAGAAGGCCAAGTGGGGCGGACCTGCCAGCCCCGCACGGCCCGCCTGCGACACCTCGCACCGCTCGGCCCTCTGACCACAGTGGGTGGGGGCGTGACCCGCCCAGACCGGGCCACTGTGTAAGGCCACGGTGGCAGAGGGAAATAGACAGGTGGCCTGAGAGGCGGTAAGAGTCACTGCCCATCCAAAGGACAGCTCAGAGCCTCCCCCTGTTCCAGCCCTTTCCCCCTTGCCTTCCTGGGCCCTGCTCTCCCAGACCCACCGTCCACCCTCCTCTGCCCGGAGACCCTGACCTGGATACCTGCAGCACCGGGCTGTCTGGTTGGCTGGCTCACACATGGCTCAGCCAACAGGAGGGCAGGAGAAGAGAGAGGCCAGGGCACTTCCTGCCTGCAGCCCCTCTAGTACCTCGGCTGCCCCCGCTTCTGGGACCACAACTTCCTCTCCCGCCCTGGGTGCAGTAACGACTCTTCATCTGAGCTATCAGGTGGGCTCTGTCTGCAGCTGACACACCCCCTAATGCCACGGGTGCCAGGTGGGACCAGGGAAACCTGTGCCCTGTGCAAGGAAACCGGGCATCACACTGGGCCGCCTGTGTCAGAAATCAGGCAGCGCACTGGGTCACCTGTGTGCAGAAAGCACCTGGCGCCCAGCTCTATCGGGGCACCCGAGATGCCCGACGCACGGACAGCTCCCAGCTCCTATGAAGGGCGTGTTCACCCACAATTGCAGATGATTCCTGCCCTACAGAAATGCAAGAGGCTTGCCTAACTTGCCGATGTCTCTGCAGAGATCAGACGTGTGTATCTCTAGGTACATACCCCGGTTTTTAAATGCCGACAGCAAATCCAAATGTTTTGGAAACCGCGTGGGCGGAACAAACTGCTGGGGGGCGGGCGCGAGCTGCGGGGGGTTGAGGGGTGCGCCAGGGTCGGACAGGGGTCGGACAGGTGGCGAGCAGCNNNNGAGCGCACCTGGTGGATCTCGTGCCAGCCGTTCTCGTCCCTGCAGCACACGGCGGCGTGCTCATGGAGCAGCAGCTCGCAGCAGTAGGGGTCCCCCCCGACGATCGCGGTGTGGTACAGCGGGGTGAGGCCGTAGCTGTCTTTGTAATCAGGGGATGCTCCCAGCTCCAAAAGGGTCTAGAAAACGAAAACACCAAACATGGGCCTCATGACCCATTCTGCAGGAAGTGAGTCAAGAACAAAGCACGAGGGTCACTCTCCTGCGGGCCAAGGCGGAGCAGGCCCTTGGTTCCGGCACGTTTCCCAGGCCTCCCAGAGTTCAGCAGGTGCCAACTTCAGACGGTGAGGTTTCTGGCCCTGAGACAGCACGTGGCGCTGGGCGTGCAGAACGTGCGTACATCCGGGAGGTCAGGAGACGCTCTGCAGACATGCGCCGGGGGCAGGCAGGGACCGGCTGCGCCCTGCTGACCACCCCCCACCCAGCACCGGCGGAGAGCAACAAAGTGAGGGCGGCCTTTGCAGAGAAGGGAAACAGTGTACTATACAACCTAAAAACACAGCCTAAAGCCCTCTCGTTGTGCACGCTGAGCGCGGCAAAACCAGGGAGCGCTGTCTCAAACGCTGGATTTCAGACGAAGCCAGCGGACAAAGTGCAGCTGATGTGAGCTGGAGAAATCCGTGAGTTCCGAGAGAAGCATCCTCTTGGGGGCCAGCCCCTAACAGTGGGTCCCCCTCCCTCCCCGCCAGGGCTCGGCAAAGCCGAGGGCCGGCAAAGCACGCAGAGGTCCATGGGGGAGCATGAGGGGTGAAAGCACCCCCAGAAGGGCTTCCAGAGAACCGGGGATGGGGGGCTGGTGGCAGCAGTGAGGCTGGCTCAGGGCCCACGGGCTGGGTTTGCAGTCTCATCCTGGGGGATGTGGGGGGCGAGGCTTTCAGCACTGCCCTTCCTGGCTGAAAACACAAGCCTCTGACCGAACCAGAGAGACAGATGACCTTTAATAAATTACCAAATTCTAAAAATCCCAAGAAGAGAGGGTCAGGGGTCCCGACTAAACGTCCAAACCCCAGGTGGGAACACAATTCAGGGTCAGCTCAGGTGGCCGTCATGGGATGGAAACAGGGAACCGGTGTGGATGCCAGGGAGCAGAGAGGGAGGCCCCCCCACCCCGGGTGAGACGGGCTCCGGAATGTACCTTCAGGGCTACTTGGTTCCTGGCTCGGGCAGCTTTGTGCAGGGCCGTCATCCCATCTCTGGCGCGGAAGTCCAGGTGAGCCCCGCCGTTTCTGAGAGCTTTGATCATCTCCGCAGGGTCGTCCAGCTGAGCAGCTAGGGTCAGCGGGGTCTCTGCGGGACCCAACACACGCAGTTCAGAACCCGCAGAGGGAGGAGACGGCCAAGGCACACGGCTCATGAAGTCAAGGGCCAAGTCTGAGAGTGAGCTTGAAGAACCGACCCAGGGTATTTGGGGCTACCACCCACCTGTTAGCCCCGGGATCCACGCAGTTAGCACAGCCTCAATGGTGACAATGGTAGTGACACTCAGGGTCACATGCAAATCAAAACGGGGGCAGAGACAGTTTCCACGTTATCACTTTGTGGGCAGTGGGTCTGAGACGCTGCCTCATGCTCTTGCTCTCAGGACACAGCAGTGACCCACTAGGGCAGCAGTTAAAGGTCTGAAAGGCGGATGCCCACCTTTCTCCATCTCAAAGTCATGACGTTCATGGGCATCTCGGAGGACGCCCGGACTCAGGCTGCAGGCACACAAAGGTAGGGGAGACATGGCGTGTGCACCCTGTGGAGGTCTGGGTCTGGACGGGCAGAGACCTGAACGGGGACAGCGCGATCAACGACTGGCAGGAGGGCCGGGGCAGAAGCCCTGGGACGGGGTGATGGAGCCCGACCCACGGGGACAACGTTGGCAAGGGCCCCCCGCTGCCCTGTGCGGCCCACTCCGGACCAGTCTGTCGCTGGCTGTGATGGGGAGGTCAGTATTTAGTTCAATCCACCTTCTGTCCCCCTCAGTCTCCCCGAGTGCCCGCCATCACCACTGCCGAGCACGGCGCGCTGCCCTGATGTGCTTAATCAGAGAGGCTATAACCTAGAAAAGTGCCAAGAGCGATGTGACAACGTGCACGTCCCCAGGACCAGAGACACCCCTGGCTGATAATGAGTCGTTCTGACTTCAAGCACATTTTGAGAATAAAAGAACCGGGGCCTCTGACCTGGGGCTGAATTCCCTTTGGACCTCACCTCGGTCACGTCCCCGGCTGTCCCCAGGAAGGGCAACCGCATCATGAATTCAGCTCCGCCACCCCCACTAGCCCTAATCCCCGGGCTTCTTTACCCTTAAGTGAGCACTGCTCTGAGGGCTCTTTAAACTTGCTAGGGGACACCCCCCACACCTGGATGTGTCACTGTGAGGTGCAGGGGTGTCGGGGTCCAGACAGCATGGAGCAGGCCAGGAGCTCCACGTGGGGGAGAGACATGGAAACAGGGCAGATGTGCAGACAGACGCAAACTTGGAGAGAGACCCCCTCCCGCTAGAGAGGGGAGAGGGAGCTGTTGGGGCTTCACCGCCTCGGCCCCCCCGGCATCCCAGCCACAGGTGTCTGACGGTATCAGGGAGGGCTCTTCCTCGGGGGGCAGGTGAAGGGCGTGGAAGGCCCGGTCGTCAGGAGCCACCAGCATCTACGCCTCAAAGTCAGATTTCTTGCAGCAACTTCCAGAAGCCGGCCCCCCATGTATAAGGTCAATTAGGCCTAATGCACATCTGGGGCAAGGTCAACCCTCAAAACCATTGGGATTCTTCTTGCTGATTTGGCTGTCCACCCGTGGCCAGCGCAACCGGAACCCCGGCTGGGGTCATACCTCTGACTCCAGACTAGACCCCTTCGGCAGAGCCACGCCCTGGGATGGCGCGGGGCACGTAAGGGCCACTGAGTAGATATGAGGGTAAAGAGTACTAGGCACCCCGTTAATGGCAGGTGTCTTATGTACTTGTCGGGGACCTTCAGCCCTCGGACGGCACCCACGACAAACGGTGCCTTTCTCAAACAGCCTGGCCCGAATGACGCATTGCAGACTCGCCACGTTCAACCCTGTCCAGGACCCACCCTGGTGAGGTCAGGAGAGTCCCCCAGCTTACACACCCTGCAGGAAGGAGGTGTCCATGAGACCCCCTGTGGGGCCGAGGGAACCACCCCGAGAAGATCTCACCCAGCACCTGCACACGAGCGGCCGTCAGGGGCCTGCATGTCTGTGGGACTGACGACCACGTGCCCGCGCCTCAGCGAGCTCGGGGCCTGCGCGCACCTGCACCACGATCCTCGGAAAACGTTCCTCAGTGTTCGCATCTTGAAATGACTTCAGTTTCAATAAATACTGGAACCGCAACACGTACAACCTCAAAATGGCCCCAGGCTCTCTCAAGAGAGAGAGTAAAACTGCTCTCATCTTTTCAGACGGACTTGCTCCCGTAACACGCTCTCGCCTAGACGCAGCCCGGCGGCATTTGGGCTCCGGGAAAGGACCGACCGAGCGCAAAAGGTACTGGCAGGAGGGTCTGTAGGGGTGAGGGGTGGGGGGACCTGGAAGCACAGCGCAAGGACGCCGGCTACTGGCTTCCACTCTGTCCAGACGTGGGGGCAGGGAGAGGTGTGGGGGCTCCACGCGCTGCAGGCTGGAGTGTGTGCGCCCAGGGCCCCTGGGAGCTCCTGGGAGCATCCAAGCGCCACAGAAAGACCTCGGAAACCACACGTGTGAGTGAGCAGCTCCTCCTGGAGAAATGGGGACTGCCGGAAGCAAAACCCAGCTCTGCTCCTGGAAGCCTGGACGACCTGAGCAGGTCTCCAAAGCCCTCTGGCCTGTCTCCTCCCCTGCAAGACGAGGGTAAAAGCATGACCCACACCTCACGGGGATTTGTGAGGCCCACATGCACGTGTCCTGTGCTGGATGGTGCCCACCCCAGGAGCGCCCTCGGGGACCTGGCAGCCAGAGCACTGCCAGACATAAATATTGCTCTCTTCGTTATGGCTTTCTTCTGTATTTTTACAAGCCTGTGCAATGATTTTATTATTCTACAATAATAAAAAAAGCAATTTCTAAAATGAACTATGAAGCCAATACTTGTTAGCATTCCCACCCCCACCACCACTTGGACTGGCATAGTCCCACGTGACTTTCTCAGCAAGAGACAGTCGTGATTCTCCTAGAATGTGAAACAAAGGAAACAAATATTCACACACCTACTAAGTGCTCTGCCCTGCACTGGGGACTGCGGCCGCCCCAGGTGGACAATAAGGTACAGGTCCTTGAGCTTTTATAAGATGGATAAATAAATAGGAAAATAGATCGCTGGATGAGGGGGTGGGTAGATGCTTGGATAAGTGGATGGATGGACAGATGGTTAGATGAGTGCACGGACAGATGGCTGGGTGGGTGGATGGATGGATGGTGAATGAATGGGTGGATGGATGGATAGATAGATAGATAGATAGATAGATGGCTGGATGGATGAGTCAATGGATGGATGGGTGCATGAATGGATGGGTGGATAGATGGATGGCTGGATGGATGGATGGATGGATGGATGGGTAGATAAATGGATAGATAGATGGATGGGTGGTAGGTAGGATGGATGGGTGGACAGACAGATGAATGGATGGATGGATGGATGGATGGATGGATGGATGGATGGATGGGAATGTGGGTGGATGGAAGAATGGGTGGGTAGGTGGATGGATGGATGGTCAGACAGATAAACGGATGGAGGGATGGGTGGGTGGGTCAGTGGATAGATGGATGGATGGATCGATGGGAATGTGGGTGGATGGATGGATGGGTGGCTAAGTGGATGGATGGATGGACAGACAAACAGATGGACGGATGGGTGGGTAGATGGGTGGATGGATAGATGGACAGATGGGCAGATGGACAGGTTGATGGAGAAGTAGATGGATAGATGGTTGGGTGGGTGGGTAGGTATAGGGAAGGAGCGACAGAGGGAGGGAGAAAGGAAGAGAGAAAGAGATGGGTGAGTGAAAAGATGGGCAGAAGGGGATGGAGATGGAGATCACACAGACGTATAGACAAAAATGAGTAAAACAGAAGATGAATATTTGGGCTCACAAGTGACAGAGGGGGCACAAACTACATTCAATTATCTTCGTGTTTCTTTCTAATATAAAACTCATTATTAAAGTCTCCACAATTGAGACATCTCACACCCCATCCCTAGGCCCGCATGCCTCATGCAAACCGTCACAAGTGGGAAAAGCCTGGTTTTGCATCCGGAACCTCCGACTCCAGTCTGGGCTCGGCTGTGACTTGGACGGACACCTTGAACCCCACAGGGCCTGGTTCCCCTTCCGTGCTGCAAAGACCAGCCTGCCCAGCCCACAGTGAGGGGCGGCAGGGAGCCACGGCTCTGAAGGTGCTTCACAATGACAAAGCTCCCGCCGGCACAAGGAGCAACAGGGTCTATGGCGGCTCAGGTGAGACTCGCTGCACCGCTTTACACGGAGACAGACCCCTTCACAGGACCTAGAAGGGACAATGTCCCAGTGGAGTCAGCCTTCTGCCTTTGATCACATTGAGCTCACTTTCCTAAAGTGACCCATTCTATGAGAACGTCTCTCTAAACCATGACACACCCTTCAGTGTCAGACGGAGATTTCGCCATCCAACAGGCGACCTGAGGACGATGACCCAGGAAACACTCCTGACCAGGAGCTTCAGAAAAAGCCATTTGGGGCTGTGTTTGCTAACCTTCCGGGGAGAAGTGGCCTCCAGCTGGAATACTCTGAAAGTCCACACGATGGGGATGTCTCCATTGACGGGGACACCCGAGAAGTGGAAGCAAAGCCAGAGAGGTAGGGCTGCACCCCTGCCCTATCCCCGGCCCTTCTCTCCTCCGGGTCAGCAGAAATCTGACATGTCCCCAAACGTCACAGCCTCAACGGCAAGAAGCCTCCCTACAGCACCACGGTGTGCTCGTCCCCATCTCTGAGGCCACACCCCCAAATCCCCAGGGACCAGAGAGAGGAGATTCAGGGACTCCTTCCTCATTACCTAGATCTATGGTTCTCAGACTTGGGCATGGGTTAAGAATCCTCCAGAGAACTGGGTAATACAAAGAACGTGGACTTCATTCCCAGCAGTGATTCCATGGACGGGAGCAGCTGAGAACCTGCACCGCTAACAGGCCAGGGGTCCACAGGACGTGCTTGGCGGAGAACGTGGGTTCGCAGACCTGACTGCACAGCGGCACCACCTGGTCCCACCCCCAGATACTGCTTTACTCAGCATGGGTATGACCCACCAGTGTGAGGACTGGTAAAACCTCCTTACGTCGTCTTCAACATGGGAACCAGTGCTCTGAACACCTGCTAACTCCAATGCGTTCCCCGGACGAGCGGCACGGGCGTGACCCAGGAGCTGGTTAGAAATGCAGAAGCTCGGGGCGCCTGGTGGCGCAGCGGTGAAGCATCTGCCTCCGGCTCAGGGCATATCCCAGGGTCCTGGGATCGAGCCCCACATTGGGCTCCCCATTCAGTGGGGAGCCTGCTTCTCCCTCTGCCTGACACTCCCCCTCATGCTCTCTCTCTCACATGCTCGCTCTCTCAAATAAATAAATAAACAGAATCTTTAAAAAAAAAAAAGAAATGGGAAAATCTCATGAAAAGGGAAGGGAAGGGAAGGGAAGAAAAGAAAAGGCAAAATCTCTGGCCCCAGCCCAGATCTGCACAATTAGAATGACATTTTAGCGAGAGTCCCAGGTCACAAATAGACATCGAGTCTACATGGGCCCAGAGCACAGTTCTCCCACCCAATAGGCACCTGATGAGTCAACAAGCAAACCCAGAAGAACGGTGTTGTCCCTCATGTGGGTTTATCACTTTATTTACAAATCATACATGACTGCGGGGAAAGTCGTTGTGTGTTTAACAAATGGTGCTGGGACAACTGGATTTCCACGTGGGAGCCCTACCTCACGCCATAGACAAAACGTCACTCAGCCTGGCTCCTAAATGGAAGAGCTACAGCTGTACAATTGTAGGAAAGAACACAGGGTGAATCTTTGTAACCCCGAGTTAGGCGTGAGTTTTATTTTAATTTAAAAAAATAGGACACGAAAGCACAAGCAACATAAAAGAAACAGACTGGACTTTATAAAATTAAAAACTTCTGTGCATCAAAAGACACCATCAAGGAAGTGAAAAGACGACCCACAGAGTGGGAGAAGGTATTTGCAAACCATGTATCTGAGTACGGATTTGTACCCAGAATATATAAAGAACTTTCACAAGCCAACAAGAACAGACAAATAACCCAATCGAAATGGGACATGAAAAGATGCTGGGTATCACGGTCATTAGGGAAATGCAAATACAGCCCCAGGGAGGTGTGACTTCACGCTAAGATAGCTGTAAGAAACAAGAGGGGTGACCAGAAGCACCGGCAAGGCCGTGGAGGACATGGGCCTCCCGCGCACCGTGGGTGGGATGCCAAAGGGTGCGGCCCCGCTGAAAAACAATCTGGCAGCTTCTCCAAAGGTTCAACATGGGTTACCCTGAGGCCAGCGGTCCCCTGGGTACGTGCACGTGAAGGATAAAAACACGCGTCCACACGCTCCGCACAAGAATGTCCACAGCAGCCATGAAGTGTGAACAACCCAAGCAGCCCCGACTGACGAGTGGATAAACAAAAGTGGCCCATTAAATGGAAAGTCACTTGGCCACGAAAAGGGACACAGCACCATCACATGCTCCCACCTAAACAGACACTGACACCATGATGCTGAGTGAGAGAAACCAGTCACAAGGGACCTCGTCACGGGCGCCTCCGTCTCCCCAACGCCCAGAAGAGGCAAACCCGCAGGCACGGGAAGCAGACGGGTGGCTGCCGGGGGCTGGGGAGGGGGAGGCGGCGTGACCGCAGATGGGCACAGGGTCTCCTGTCTGGGTGACCTAAAGACAGCGGCGATGGTACAGCCCCGAGCATGTATTTAAGAACCACTGAATCGTACACTTCTAACGGCTAAATCTGGTGGTATGTGAAATGCATCTCAATACAGCCTTACAAAATACGGAGTTATATGTAAGCTATATCTTAATGTTTTTAATAAAAAAATTATACATGCCTTATGGTACTAGCATTGAACATGCTACCAAACAGACACAGACTAATGTTTTTAAAAGGAAGACAAGGTTTGGTGTTTCCGCCCTGCCTGCTGGGCCATCTGGACCTCCTCTGTATAATGAAAGGACTGGCGCGGCCTCCAGGTTAAGGACCTCTGACTACACACGTCCCCAGCAACCATGCCACGTGCCGTACCTGCTGATGGGTCATGTACGCGCTCGTGCGGTCGCCAAGCAGGGGCGCAAGCTCAGCGCTCCTGTCCCAGCACCTGCCTGCAGAGCGCACGGGGCCCGGGCTCCTCACTGCCCTGTTACCACAGACAGTGGGGCAGGCGGGGGCCGTGGGCCTGACAGTCCCTTTGCAGGATGGACGGCTCCTGTTGGGACACACCAGCGCGTCCAGCGTTAGTCCACATTCAATGTTTCGGGGTTAAACTATGCAAAAGCACAGATCTTCCAGTCCACTCTGATATCAGATTAACAGCCCAGCCCCACCATGAAGAGAACCAGATCTATAACGTCTTCCCTGGTGCACGGGCCTCGACGAGGAGGACACCTTCTCGTGACAGGTTCCCAGGTGAGCACATGACACTTGTCCACGACCCACATGCCTTTGATGCCAGGAAGCAAGTATGGAGGGTGGTGGCAGTTTTCCCCAAACGGTCAGCCCCTCTGAACGTTCTGGCAACTGCTTCTCACAGGAGCCCATGAACCAGGGGCTGGGGGTGGGGTGGGCATCGTTCTTGTGCTTCCTGCCGCTTCCCACGAATGGAAGAATCACGACCGTCCTCCTCCTGTTCTCCCAGATGCTGGCTCGGGCGACCACGTGCGGAGGGGAGACGGTCCCACGCAGGTGCTGGCCATACAGGTTTGTGAACAGAAGCGGACACGACTCACTTTCGTGGGAGGAAATCTTCGATGACAGGAAACACACAGGAGGGAGGCAGGTGTGGAGAAGCCAGAAAAAGAACTGGGCCTCCTATTCCAGAAAAAAACCCTCTGTTGCCAGCAGGAGGTGAGGCCGGTTCGGGGAGAGCTGGCAGACCTGGTCTGGGGAACCCCACAGGCAGGGCTTCCGACAGCACCAGCTACAGCCCTGCAGCCGGGTTCCCGGCTCCCCGCGAGGATGACACCATCCACAGAGGCCCGTGAAGGCAGGAAGCATGTGGGAATTGCTTCAAGGTCAGAACATTAAACGTGGGTGGTTCTTGCTCCAGACGGGGGTGTGTGGCCGGGGATTCTCTCCCAAGGGAGACTCACGTGGACTCACGTGGTCTGACGCAGACATACAGAACCTACCAGATCAGGAATTGGAAAAGGATGGGACCTTTTGAGCAAGCACATACGCAAGCCTCAGAACGAGGAGAGCCCTACAAACCTACTAGAACGGATAAAACGCAGATCGCGGACGGCACCCCCTTGTGGCGGGGACGGGCAGCACCAGGAGCCCCCACCCGCTCCGGCGGGAAGGCAAAACGGCGCCCAGCCTCCGAGGGTAGTTTGGCAGCTTCTTACAGACCACAAAAGTGTTTTACCATATCTTCCAGCAATTGCCCTCCTTGGTATTCACCCAGCTGCTGTGAAAACTTACGTCCACACCACATGCCGCAGCAGCTTTATTCAAAACAGCCCCGACCCGCAGACAACCAAGACGCCCTTCCATGGGATGGACACACACACCCGGGCCATCCACAGAGTGGACCACTGTTCAGTGAGAAAGAGAAAAGCGCTATCAAGCCACAAAATAATATGGCTAAATCTCGACTACCTCCTGCTAAACGAAAGAACCCAGTGCAGGGGCGCCCGGGGGGCTCACGCAGTTGAGAGGCCGACTCCTGATTTCGCCTCAGGTCGTGGCTTCGGGGTTTTGAGATCAAGCCCCACATTGGGCTCCACACTCAGCATAGACTCTACTGGTCCCTCTCCCTCTCCCCCCCCCCCCATAAATAAATAAAATAAATTATTTAAAAAAAAAAAAAAAGAAAGAAAGAAAGAAAGAAAAAGAAGCCCGTCTGAAAAAGCCACACTGCTTGATTCCAATTATCTTACATTCCAGAAAAGACAAAACTATGCAGGAAGTAAACAGATCGCTGGTCCCAGGGGCTCCAGAGAGGGGCAGGGTGGAATGGGTAAAAAGCACAGAAGACCGTGTTAGGTGATGAAACAATTCTGTATGACCCTGTGCAGTAAAAACAAGAATCCAACATCTGTGAAAATCATAAACTCCACAGCACACGAGTGAAACTCAATGCACGCACATTTTTAAATGAAGTTTAAAAATTCATTGAGGAGACTGCGGGATCCTGGTTTGGAATGCAGAATGTGACAGGAGACTCAAACTGTATTACAAATGGAAGAACAGCCTTGCCAGAGGGAGTGGGGAATTAAGTGCCTTCCAGAAGTGCGTGGTCTGCAAGACAAAAGGCGAAGAGAGCCCCCATAAGCACTGTGCTCTATCGGCTCAGAAAGCGGCCTCCGTCGTGCGTGCAGGTCACCAATCGTGAAACCACTATGTACGGATCCTGGGATTGAACAATTAGATAAACAGACGGCACAGAGTAGCAGCAGGTGTCTATCGGTGGGGAGTGATGGATTAGCCCGGGAAGGGACCGCGCTGATCTGTGTGGCCGTGGATCGGACTGGAGACATCGGTGTGCACTCATGTTGAACTGGATACACATACGGATGGTACACACAGAAGCATTTGTAGATATGCACGTATGCACGAGTTAGCACACACACACACACACGCGCGCGCACACACACACACACACACACACACACACACACAGAGTCTGTTGTTCCGGAAGCAAGTGCAGCCCAGCAGCAGTGAGCACGCCCAGCACCCAGATCTTGGTTCCTACAACCACTGTCCATTTAGAGGAACCAGGCTCCAGGACGACTGGCGGGCGCTGTGTCCGGGCAGGAAATACACAGGACGAAGCTGGGTTCACCTTCTAGTACCGGAAAGTAAGCAAGGAGTCAAAAACGAATGACCTGCACTGATGGGGTCTGTCCAAGGGGCTGAGGAGCCTACTGAACGAGCTCCCAGTGCCCACGGCTAGAGTGGTGGGAGCAGTGAAATGTAGTGTTGGGTCCTGACCCAGATTACGAATTAAATACCCATTAGTCCATACTGACAGAATTAACTGAGGGTAAATGAATGAATGGGGGAGAAAGACAAACCTCCGTAGGGAATTCTGTCACATGTGTGGGTACTCTGTCCTCCAGGACGTAGAAGCGTAACCACCGCATTAGCTCTGGGCTGTGCTCAGTGGCTTCCTTCCAAAAAGGACAGTCCGTAAAGGGGAAAAGAGAGGGACCGTACAGCCGGGACCTGACATGCACCCCAGCCAGGTGAGCAAGGCCAGTATCACGGGGACGAGTCAAGTGCGGAGCACGAGCCCGGACTCGATGGGGTGGAAAGGGCGCCTCACCCTGGGGTCCTCCTCCCAAACCCGCAGCCCAGTCTGACCGTGACGCACACACCAGATAAATCCCAATAAGGGGGACATTTCACAAAATGCCTGACCAGCTCCCAAAACGGCCGAGGTGAGCAAAAACAAGGAGAGCCCTAGAAACGGTCACAACAAAGAGGGTCCTACAGAGACAAGACCGCTACGTGCCATGAGGGCTCCTGGGGCAGAAAAGGGACATTAACTAGCTGCAAATGAACCATGAAAAAAGCATGCACTTTAGTTAATAGCAACCTATCCAGACTGGTTCATTAATTACCAAACACACCCTGCTCTGGGTCTAAGACAAGAATCAGGGCAAATGGGCTACGAGGTACAGGTGGAACATTCTGGAATACTGTCATAACAATTCTGTAAATCTAAAACTGCCCTAACATCATCGTTGCTCGTCCGTAGGTATTAAAGGGGCCTCTCCAAGGCTCGTGCTGCAGGTGATGGTTTGAGGTGACAATCCTGCTGCGGACCCATCCCTGGCTGGCCCCCCAAGGAGATGCTCCCGACCTCAGTGCCTTTGCCCGTGGCCGTGTGTGCACGTCACGATGTGGGTCACTGTGAGGAGTGCCCACACTGACCTCCTCTCCCTCTGGCCAGCCCTGGTGGATGTCCCAATGCCAAGACCCCCTCCTGCGGGCCCCCATCCCTGAGCTCACCCCAATTCCTTACTTGCTGGACAGTGCTGCATTTTCCTCGGCTGCATGGACCTGAGGAGTCACCTAGAACCCTTGCCAAAACATGACCCTAAGTGGGTATCCACCTGAGCTCCCATTTCCAGACAGGTCTCTCTGGACCAGGAAGTGCGTCTGACCAGCCCAATGTACCCCGACCCCTCCGTGCCACAGACTCCATCTGTGCATCTCCGACCCTCTGCACACTGACATTTACGAGGTTCCAGAACCGTGTCGGCTAGAATTGCCCCCCTCCTGTTGACGCAGTACAATGATTTCTGGAGAATTTGGTTCCGGGATTTCACACAGGGGCTACGGTGAGCCAGGCGCGTACGGACCACTGGTCGTCATCTGCATCCAAGAAGCCCCTTCTGTTCTCAAAGCCAACGCTCGGAGGGGGCACTGCTCAGTGTACTGGCATCCAGACTGTCCGCGAAAGCTGCTAATTGGGCCGCGTGGGAGCCGGGAGGGACTCCCGGGAGCCAGGCTGCCGCGACACAGGGCGGCACCGGGCACATCTCGGCACAGATGACAAACAGCAGCCTGACAAGCTGAGAGCTCTCGCCCCCTAGAAACCCACTTCGCAATCGGATCTCGTAAGCAAAGTCCAGACACATCACAGGTGCCCAGCGAAATCCACCCAATCAACGGGAATTCTGTTTTCCTTCTCAATACGTTTCAAGAGTTGAAAGACGTCGCTGGCTTTATTCACACCCGCCTTTGTTGTGCCCGGGCTTCGTGCAAGTTTGGGAACCCAGTGTGAAATACACGCACCAAACTAATTTTTGCTCAGATTATTGGTTTTATTTCCTTCCTCGGGGCTCAGAACACCACGCGTCTTGTCCCAGAGCTTCCCACCAAAGCAGGAGATGCGCCCTGAGACCCCGGTGGGCGAGGCTTTACGTCTTCCTACGACTTCTGCCATTGCTTATTAAAATTCCACTCGACTAGGCACCAGACGGTCGGCTGTGATCACAGGGTGCTGTGTTCTCGCTGACAGGCCGTCCACGGAGAGTTCATCATCCCTCAGCCGAAGGGGCTGCTTCCCCAACCTCGGGCCCCCTGCATGCAGCCCAGAAGCGTCCGAGAACCCCGCAGCCCGAGCACAGCGATGCGGCCCACGTCTGAACATGGCGTTCCCTGCACATGGGAGGCAGGCTGCCTTCAATTGTCTGCATGGGGGGAGGAGGGGGAAGAAGTCTGCTTTCTCACCAAGCGGCTTTGAATGTCACCCACCTCAGTGTGGAGCCGCTGAACACCGGAACAGCCACAACGTCAGAGCGGACAGGACAACCGTGCAACGTCGGGGTAGGAGAGGGGGCGAGCCAGCTCTGCCCTCCCACTCGGACTGCCCGGGGCTGCAGCTCCTGCTTCCATCTCAGGACGGGGAGGGGACCCGCTCAGGGGCCACAGACCCTCCACCAGCCAGGGTCCCGGCCATGTCCCGCCAGGCACGCAGGTGAGGAGACAGACCCACTTCCCTCCCCCGGGGGTGAGAGCACGGACCCTGCAATTGCAGGGCAATAAGTCCAGGCTTGGCCTCCTCTGCTTGCAGAGGACACTGGCCGCACAGGGGGCCAGCTTCACAGGACGTACGAGAAGGGAGGGAAACGAGAATTCCCATGCCCTTGACACAGCACTGGACCCTAACCGGTCCTCATGTAACTACAGCTGTGATTATTAAGCGCCCTGGTCACGCATCGGGTGACCGGCTGTGCCAGCGTGTCTGGGACCGAGGGGATTCCCGAACGTGGGACTTGCAGTGTGAAAACCCCGCCATCCCAGGAGACTGGGGACAGGTCGGTCACACTGCCTGTTGTCTGCACGCAGCCTGTGACAGCCAACTACGGGTCGTCCCTGGGGCTCCAAAACAAAGAGAAGATATTGTTTCGGAAACCTGAGTTTCCGTTTGCTGCTAACACGACAGGACCTTTCCGGAGACCCCACTGGGGACACCGCTCCACACGTGAGACACGAAACACACAGTGCTGGTGGGTACCGTCGTGGACCGAGCACCCCACACCGCCGTGTCTCGGACTCTCCGTGGCTGGGGCGCCTCCCTGGGCTGCCACCTGGTGGCACTCACCTCCCATGGTCGCCGTCCCACAGGGACAGTTGTTTCAGACGTGTCTCGGCTTCTCCATGTGTCGGCTTCAGGCGGCAGGCAAATGGGTCCCTGACGCTCCATGTTGCACAGAGACTGAAGCGAAGATGCGTGTTTGCTTCTCGGCTGAGCGTGTGTCAATATTCTCGCTTGCGATCCCCTCCGCACACAGCGAGCGCTGCCCCACGGCACCGTGGTGGGACTAGCCCATGGCTTAGCTCGCTTCCAGGAACGTCCGTCCCACTGTTCACCTTGCTCATGTCACTCCTCGTGGGTGGTCCCCATTTTCCCGTCCCTCGGCCAGAACAGTGTCTTCTCGCCCGATTTGGGGAGGGGGTGAAAACTCTGAAGACACTGAGAACAGAGTGCTAGAGTGGGGCAGCGAGGGTCTGACAGCACGGCCTGCCACGGGGTCTCGGGTCTGCACGTGGCCTTTGGTTCAGAACTTTCCATCTTAACCATCCCCTTTTCTGCAAGCGGTAAATACTCTGGCGTTTAAAAATGAAACCCGTGTCCAATCACCGTTAGCTACATCTACACACAAAAAACCCGCACACAGATTTACAGTAGCTTCTCTGACGACTGCCAAGACCTGGAAGCAGCCAAGATGTCCTTCGGCAGGTGGACGGAGAAATAACCCATGGTCCAACGGAAGGCTGCTCGGCACTAAAGAGAACCGAGCTCCCCAGCCGGAAAGTCACGGACGAAACGGAGACGCATCCTACTCAGTGAAGGAAGCCGATTTGAAAAGGCCACACGCTGTGTGATTCTGACGTACAACATGCTGGAAAAAGCAACACCACGGAGACGGTAAAGAGATCAGCGGTTGCCGCGCGTTAGCAGGGACGGAGGGTGAACAGGTGAGCACAGACGATGTCGAGCGCAGGGAAGCTACTCTCTGTCTCTACGGTGATGGACAGCTCTCGTGACCGCTGGTCAAAACCCACAGAATGTACAAAACCAGGAGTGGGCCCCAAAGTGACCTGCGGGCTCTGATGAGTAACGACGGGCTGGTCGGGGGCCGGTCGGCCTAATAATCTGCCGTACTAACGCGAGTTGCTGGGAATAGGAGGGCCGGTGGTTATCGGGGAGTCCCACAGAGCCTCCAGCCTTTCCACTCACTTCCCTGTAAACGTCAAACTGCTCTAACAAAGTCCACTAATTTCAAAAAACATATGGGCAAAGAGAAGACAGGGAAGGTTCTGCTTTCTAGGGGAGTGTGAGCCACGACCAGGACAGACCTGGACGCGGACCATATGATCCGGGAGCTGCCACGTGTCGACAGCTCTGCTTCACATGTTAAGCTTGAAAATAAGGACAGTTTCGAGTTTATCTGTCCAAACAACAAAACAAACCCAGACAACAGCCAATGGCACACAGGGCTCAATGGTGCGAGCCACTGGCACCGAGAGCAGAGATGGGGGCCGCCAGAGAGGAAGAAGCCAGCCGGGACGGCCACTGGCGTCCAGCTGCAGGCAGGGCCACGGGAAATGGCGCAGACCTCCGTCTGGAAATAACTCGGGGTCTGTGCTGTCCGGTTTTAGAAGCCAGGTCACGGTCCGCCCTGGAGGAAGCATCACTGCAAGCCCAGGATCTGGAAACACCAGTTCCAGGGAACAAGACCAGGTAGAGGGCGTCATGTGGGAAGAACAGCAGCCCAGAGCAGACCTTCTCACCTCCCCCTACTGCCGGCTCTCCCCCGTGGAATCATCCAGAAACAGCTGGGGACGAGGCCAGGCCGGTGGACGTCCAGGCCAAAGGCTGGCCCAAGGAGGGAACTACAGACACATGTGCCCTCCATGTTCCCTCCACGTGTTACCTCCGTGTCCCAGCCACGTGTGCTGTCCATGCCCCCCCCCGCCCGCCGCCCATGTCCCATCTCCTGGCGTCTCAGGCACTGACGCTGCAGTCAGAAGTTAAACTGCGGAGACACATGAGTCAGCAGTGATCACGGATCACGGCAGAGCAGCCTGTGCTGGGCAGGGATGGGCACGGCCGATGGGCACAGGCGGGGTCCTGCCCCAGCTCCAGGGGTCAGAGGAGCCCCAGTGATGAGGAAAAAGCTCCATTCCTGAGCTGACGCACGCAGCTGCTGTGGGCTCGGTAACTGGGCAGCAGGGAAGGACACATTTAGGTGACAGTGGCCCAGGCGGAGGGCTCGCCGGTCACCAGAAGTCAGGGTGGGGGCCCCCCCGTGGCTGAGTCCAGGAGGAAGGTTCTCCAGCCCAGGGTGACCGACCTAGGGGGACGAAGGCCCCAAGCTGCCACGAAGACGGTACCTGAGCCCAGCTCGGTGTGTCCCCTGCACGGGCTCCACCCGGGGACTGCACTGTGCTCCAGGGGACACCGGCCAAGGTCTGCACACAGTCTGGTGGTCACAGCTCGGGGTGCGACTGGTGCCTGGGGTGGAGGCCGGCGAGGCTGTAGACATCCTACGACACAGCATGCAGCCCCCGCCACAAACAGCCGTCCGGCCCCACAACGGAGTACGATCCCAACACAAGAAGGAAGGAAATCCCACCACTAGGACAGCATGGACGGACCTTGCAGGCACCGTGCTAAGTGAACTAAGTCAGAGACCGAGTGATGCCGCTTACAGGCCAAATCCGAAAGTACCGACCCCCAAAACAGAGCAGGCCGCTGGGTGCCGGAGGCGGGGTGGGGTCGGCGCGCAGGTGGCCAAAGGTACAAACTTCCAGTTACGAGCTCTAGGAGTGCTGGGGGAGCACGGTGACCACAGCTAACGTCACTGTTCTCTACACTCGGAAGCTGCTGAGAGAGCAGACCTGAAAAGCTCCCATCACAAGGAAAACCACTGTAACTCTGTGCTGACCAACGTCAACCAGACTGCTGGGTCCGCAGCGTACAATGTATCCAAGTATCGAAACCTATCAAAGGGGGAGCAGCCTGAAACTAACATAATATTACAGGTCAGCTAAACCTTGATAAAACAGGGTGGGGGGGCAGGTTGAAATAAAAGTCAATGCTCACTTGGAATTACTTAAAGAAGAAGAAATTGTCCAGCCCCACAGGTCAGGTTGCTGAGTTCAGAAGCCCTGTGCTATTCTGACCCGGGAACGATGCGTGCCCACGTGCCAGCAGGGGGAGCAAGGCATGCGCGTGTAAGCATGTCTCCCACGGCGGGGG
>NW_024424786.1:44514955-44617023 GCF_017311325.1 Ursus maritimus
GGGGGGGGGGGGGGGGGGGGGGAGGCACGCGGCAGCGCCAGACGCCTTACCGTCCACCCTTCCTTTGTTCGCTTACCCCGCCGCTGTGGATGAGCACCTACTGTGTGCCAGGCGCCGTGCTGCCTGCACGGATCAGCCCTTCTCATCCGGAACTCACGCAGGGTGAGAAAGGACTTTCAAAAACCACGTAAAGTCTAAGTGTTGCACACACATGGGGGATCTGATCACAGAAGCACGTTTTTGGACTGAGTCCGTGCTTCCGCGAGGCTTACCGAAGTCCTCTGCACCCGGCACCTACCTCCAGTATCCAGGTCATGGAAATTTGGGTCCAGGCCTCGTTCCAGCATTTTGACCATCTTCTCCACCGAACGGTGCTGAACGTGGTCCATGAATTTTTTCAGATTGGTCTAAGGGGAAAAATAAAAAAACAGCAATGTCTTTACAGGCCCCAGAAGGCTCCTTACAGGAAGGCCTCCTCCGTGGAGAGGGAGCCTCCCCTGCACGGGGCACTGCAGACCCACCAGGCAGCGGGTCGTTGTATTTGGAACTCCAGCACCAAGCTCGGAGTCCAGCGCGGGGCAAATGCAACCAGCCTGTCCTGGATGAAGGTTCTAGAAATCTCTTGCCTTTCACATCCGAGCCAAGAGCCACGGGACGTTCCTTCGCTTCTGAAAGGATGAGCCACCTGGGCCACTTTGAAAAACTAGTTTCAGGGTCCACCCCCGAGCTTCTGACTCCATCTCCGGGGAATGAGGCCCGAGGACTGATATTTATGCCTTCTAATCTCTAAAGCAGCAGGTGCAATGGAGAGCAGACAGGGCAGCCTCTCGGCTCGGCTAATCCACTTTTTGGTGAACCCTGTGACTCCGTGGACAGAAACAGGGATGCCTGATCACGGAGCAATTCAAGGTGAAAGGAGACAATCACTTCTCATGGGGTCAAAACAATCTGTGGGTCAACCCTGGTGGGGAGGGACGTTTCCCCAGCTTAGCCCGGCCTCGTCGGTAACAGAAAGCCTGATTTCCTGCCATGGAGCACATAGCCCCAGCCACCTGAGGATAACCACAGCATCCAATCTGCCTCAATCCGAAGAAGCAAACTCGTTGCTGGCCTGATTCTGCACCCCCTCCACACAGCACCCACGACGCGGGGGCAGCCACAGGGGCTCCGGGGCCCTCCAGCCCCCCCGACACAGGCCGGATCTCCACCTGCACACTCTACGTACATTCCAGGGCCAAAATTAACAAATGTCCAAAGACACAAGATACATTTGTGTTTACTTAACGCTTCCACTGCTATCCAGCAACTGGTTTTTTTTTTAATCCAAAAAGCACATTTTTATCTACACTTTAGAAGGTCTTCAAAAAAACTAGAAACTTTCAGACCCTGGGATCGAAACGCCACCATCCAGGCAGATTCCAGGGCTGGGCAGGGATGTGCATGAGGACTCAGAGCATTAGTTGTGCCACAAAGTTGTCAGTGCTCAGAGGACGGTCGGGACGCGCCAGTGGGCAGAGGCAGAAGGGCCAGGCAGAAGGGCCGCCACCGGCCACATCTGGACAATGGGAAGACATGACTAAGTAACGGTGCATAACCACTGAACACAGTAAAAATCCATGTACCTGTTGTAATACAAATGGGGAAAGAACAAAAGCCAGGGGAGCCCGATCGTTGCAAACACCCGCTTTGAGTTCACAGCACCAGGTAAGCTCGCCTGGGCAGCACCGGGGCGGGCCAGGGGCAGTGTCCACGCAGATCCCAACGTTGCCCTTCCTGTGCGCCATATCCTCAAGCATCCTCAGATACCACGCATCCTCCTCGCCACTAAGGTGGGCGTGACCACGATCCAGCCTCAGCATCCCGTGGACACGCACAGCGACCCCCACAGGGGGCAGGAGCTCCCGCCGCAAGCCCAGCCAGGAAGCAAGCGCTCGTGGACCGCACGCCACAGCTCTTGACCTCAACCCTGTCCTTCACGCCCCTGCCGGCCATGTGCCGGTCTCACCTCTGCGTGGTTTCCATGAACAGCTCTTTAACTGGCTCCGTGTTCAGTGTGTCTCTCTGTCGGCAGCAGTGGCTCAGAGAGAATGGCTTCCCCTCCTCCCAGAAACTCCCATGTGGGGTCGTGCACAGAGCAGTGACCCCTCTGACACTGTCCACATGCAAGTCGTCACCCAGCATGCTTTCGTCACATGGGAGAGGATGGCCGTGTTCTGCAGCTCTGGCAGACTCCCTTCTGGGAGGCACCCGGGAGGGCGTGTTCATTCACGTGGTTTAGTCAGGCCCACGTGGGCCACGTCCACGAAGGACACACACACCCGGGCAAGGCGTACACCATCCCCACGACACACGTGTCCGAACCCACCCTGCCTCAGAGCCTCACCTCGAGGGAACCTCGTGCTCCCCTGCCTGAGCTCCCACCGCTTCACGGAGCAGCCCTGCCCCCCAGCAGCCGGGCGGGCCTCCAGGAGCCAGCAGGAGAGGCAGCCCAGAGCACCTGCACATCCCGGCCCCGCCCAGCACGCCGTGCACGTGGCAGGTACGGGGTGGGGGGTGCTTCCCAGGAGGAGGAGCCCGCTGCCCAAGGAGCTCCCCTGGTCTGCAGAGACGGTAGCGCCACGTAGGAGACACGAGGCCGGTGTGCGAATGCCGCCATCCCCGCCTACCTTCGTGTGCAGCTTGGCCAGCTGCTTCTCGTCCAGAACGGGTGGCCTATACACACGCTTCTTGTATCGAAACTGCACAGAAACACAGGAAAAGAGAAGACACGTGAATAGGTCACAGCGTGCTCCAAGGAGACACGGCCTTGTCCTCCGCGGGAGGCTGGGGCCTCCCAGCAAGCTCCTCCTGCGTCAGGTAAACGAACTGTGTTCCTACCGCAAACCCATGACATTGCAGGAATCGTGCTGCGAGGGTCCACAGCCACGTGGCTGAAAAGCCACGGAAAGAAACGAGAGCAACCTGAGGGGACAAAGGAGTCGTACCCTCCCAGAGAAGCCATGGCCGGCACGCCTCTCGTGAGCCGCGATCGCGGTCCTCCGGCTGTGCGCGTGGCCCCGTCAACAAATCCGGACGTGTCTTGGACACCCAGCCCCATGAAGCCGGCCTGGTGGAACCAGCGTCCCCACTGCTGCCCCGCCCGGGACTCTCGGCCACGTTCATTCCCTCACACACAGCGCCCCCTCTGAGCCAGAACATTTCACCCCAACGCGGTCGCTGCCCGGGAGGACCATGCATGCGTCAGTCTGCCTCGAACCCCAGCACGTCCACCTCGCGCCCTGCCCGGGCCCCCACCCCTTTGAGGTTGGATGTGCTGGAGCCCGACGGAATGCTGGGGAGGGCACAAGCAGTCCGCACTCGTGAAGATTCCTAGTCGAGGCGTCTGCTCGAGTCCAGCCCCACCACTGTCCCGCCAGCTTCGGCCGGACGCTTCCCATCTGACACCAGCCTCCCGACCGGCCGGTGGGGAGGCCCGAGGATGGCACAGGAGCGTCCCGGCAAACACCGGCTCTGGACCGATGCGGCTGCACCCCTCCCCACACAACCCTCAATTCCGCCCTCCACAGCCCTCCCTGCGAGTCTGAACGAGCACAGGGTGGGGGACGTGAAGGTGTGGGGCAGCGGGGGAGCTAATCCTGACACCGTCTAATCCCACTTCCAGGTTCCAAAGCCACCACTTTACTCTCCTCTCCTCCCCCTGCAAACAAAACAGCAGGTTCACGACACATGAAATTCCCCTGTTGCACAGGCTAAAATTTGATTTTTTTTCTTTTAAGAGCCAATGTAAGCCCGTAGTGAAATCAGGAGGTTCCGTGAGACTCAGGTGGCTCACATTTCGGGACAACGTGTGCTGACCACAGGCTGCAGGTGTCCATCACCCTGCATGGAACTGGGAGGCAGGACCCCGACCCGTTTTGAGATTTCTGCCCCCGGTTCTAGACTCAAGCAGGACAGTATGTTCCGTGCACCCGGCGCCCTGGGCTGCAGCGAGCTCCCGTCCCCCCAGTCTTCCCCCACCAGACCTCTGAGACTTCTAGAGCCACTGGGAGTGACACCAGGAGAGGTGGGGCTCACTAGCTGACAAGTCTAACAGAATTCAAGTCACGTGGACTCGTGGTTATAAAGATACACTAGGGCGGGGACGCCTGGGGGGCTGGTCGGTGAAGCGTCTGCCTTCAGATCAGGTCATGACCTCAGTATCCTGGGGTCAAACCCCACATCGGGCTCCTTGCTCAGCAGAGAGCCTGCTTCTGCCTCTCCCTCTGCCTCTCTCTCTCTCTCTGCCTCTCATGAATAAATAAACAAAATCTTAAAAATAAAAACAACACTAAGGCTGCTAACACATCTTGGCAGGATGGGAAATGCCCAGAGGAGGATGTCTGTTTCCAGAGTCACCAGCATTTTTCCAGCTCATGGCCAAAGAGGAATGCAGGCTCTGGAAGGCAAAGCCTTTCCTGCTGTTTCCTCCATGTTTCCTAAGCAGCCAACCATATTCCACCGAAATTCTCAGAGGCGATGAGCTCACAGCCACACTGACGTGTGGAGCGCCAGGCCCATCTCACTTGGCACGAGGATCACCTGGTGAGACAGAGGCACAGGGAGATGGATACGTGGAGGTCCTACAACTCTTTCACGGCAAGGAGATTGCCAGCTTGTGCATGGGGCCCCTCACTGGAACCTCACGGACCCCTGACCAGGCCCGACTCATGTTCCCCCAATTTCAAAGCTGGGAACCTGAGGCCCAGAGAGGCTGTGTGGTGGGCTCAGGCTGCACAGCTCCCAGGACTGGACCGAGCCCGCCATGGGGCAATGCACACGCAGGAGCAGAGACGCTCCCCTGCAAACCTGTCAGCGTGGCTCCCGTGACACGAGTCCCCAGATAGGACAAGAGAGAGAGAACACCGCGTACCAGCCGTTCTAGGAACAGCAGCAGCGCCCTGCCCATGCCCTGTGCATCCCATGCCCTCCCATTCCATTCTTGGGGGTGAGCGGGGGACCAGCCAGGGTTGCCTTCTCCAACAGCCTCTCGGATCAAGAGTGGGCTCTGGACGTCCCGGTCTTCTCGCCAGGTTTCACTGTCATTATGGAAATTATCAGTCCCCAAATGAACCATTCATTCACTGTTCCCCGTCTGTCACCTCCCACTTGAGTGTCAGCCCCGTCAGACCAGAACCCAGACAGTCTTCTGCGCAGTGAACATGCCTAAAAAGTGTCTGGTACTTAGGTTCCCAACAGGGATTTTTCCACTGGATACCCATTTTACGGATGAGCAAACTGAGGTCAGAACAGGGAACCACAGGACGCCAAGTGGCACCCCACCTTTTCCTCCACCAAAACCCCTCCCTCCGGTCTGACACATGCTCTGTCTACACGGGGATCCCAATAACCTCAGCCTCGAAGTCACTATCAGGTTTAGAAATGTACGGATGAGATCTGGCCTTGGTCCACAACCTCTCTGACTTCAGAATGATCTCGTCACTGTGAATACCGCAGAACACACGTAGGTTGCTGAAGGGCCAGCTATGCGCCCACACGCGCAGCGTCTCCCTGTCTGATGGGGCTGAGATGAGTGTCATCGCCCGCTCCCAGTCCTGCTGAGCAACAGGAAAAATGCTGCTTGCATCCTTGTCTCATTCATCACAGGTAAAGACCGTGTGCAAACCTGGGGATGCGGCCAGTCGGGGGTCAGAGCATCAGAGGCTGGCGGCACACTTCGCATGGACCCGTCACACAGCAGGCCCACGGCTACGGCAGCACCAGCCCCCTGGGCATTCCCGGCAAGAAGCTGGAAGTCATGCTTCAGATCACAGCTGGACAGCCCCTGGCCACCCCACACCCCAGGGCAGGAAGACTGAGTCGGGGAGGCAGAAGCAACCCCACCCTGCACCCCCAGACCCACAGGTCCCGGTGACGGGAGCCTGAGTCAGACCCCTCGTGTGCACTTTCCAAATTCTCTCCAACAGATTCATCCAAACTACAGGAAGGAAACAAATGGACCAAACACTGCACAGCTGTCTGAAACCCCCAAATTACAGGCAACCGCAAGACCCCAAACTCACTTTTAATCCAAATCAAATCTGGAGTTTCGTGAAGGTCCTCCCCGCCCCCCACCGCGTGTCCAGGCCACGAGGCAGCCGCCAGTACCTCCAGGGAGGGGACGCCCTTGCCCACGGGCTGTGGGTACTCGCGCAGAAGCCGCTCCTCGTCCAGGAACTTCCCGTCGCGCCCGTTGCTGGCCGGCTGGAACAGCCCGTAGTTCAGGACGTCCTTCAGGCTCTGGGTCAAGGAGCACAGGATCCGCTGCTTCGCAACCCAGACAGTGGCATCCGGGTTAAACCGAATGCACTTCTGCGGGGAAGGAAAAGACCCCGATCAGTGGTGCGGCCCACCCCACCCAGCACGCAGCCAGAGACGTCAAGGTGCTTCTGTCCAGGTCCTCTGAGCAGCGGACCTCCCGGTGATCTAGGACGTCGCTTGGACGCAGATCCTGAGTAAATACAAAAGGAGAACGGTGCAGACGGAACCGTGGGCTTCGGTGGCCTTGCCTCGGATCCCCACGGCACCTGTGGTGGTGTTCTGGTTACCAACACGGCCTACTGCCTTGGGCCGCTCCTGCCCCCGAGTGGAGCTTCTCCAATCCCAGCGCTTGTGGCAACAGTGCCAACCCCCCCCCCAAGAAGAGCATCTGGGGCAGCAGGTCCGGGTCGGGCCCCCCAACCTGCACTCCTCACGAGTGTGGTCAGGGAAGCACTCTGTGAGGACCGCGGCTCAAGCAGATTATAGCAGGATTTAATTTTCACATCGGCGGCACGTCGACATCTCAGGTACGGATGGAGGTCTCAGCTCGTGACCTCTCAGATGGGAACGTCCACGGCAAGCGTCTGTGTGCCACGCAGACACTGAACACAACAGCCTTGGGACACCGACCCCCGCCCCCAAAGCAGAGAGGAAGGCAACGACGAAACACAGTGTGATTTAAAAATCCGATCAGTTGCCACAAGGGCTAATTTTTTTTTAAGATTTTATTTATTTGAGAGAGAGAGCGAGAGAGCATGAGCCGGGGGAAGGAGGGGGAGGAGAGGGAGAGGGAGAAGCAGACTCCCGGCTGAGCAGGGAGCCCGATGTGGGGCTCGACCCTGGGACTTGGTATCATGACCTGAGCCGAAGGCAGACGCTTAACCCACTGAGCCGCCCGGCGCCCCAACAGCTCATTTTTTAAAACTTCAGTAGTGTAGACAGCGCCTGCAAATCAATCCTGAAGACCTTCAAACCCGAACAGTGCCACGAAGAACCCAAAGGCCGCGTCTCGGCCATGCTCCTGGGTGCCTTCTGTGAGATTCCACCAGTAAGCCACAAAAACAAACACCAGGCCACGTCCACTTCTAACAGAGACTTCTCGTTTTCTCTTGAATTAAAATGATATTTTATTGAACAGCCGTGAGCAGGAGCTGAAGGGCTTGCTTTATCCCCGCAAAAACCTTCAGAAAGGACAGGAGGCTGGGGCCACTGTCTCCTGGGGGTTCTGCGTGCCCCGGGACGCAGCGGCCTCCTCCGTGAGCCTGAGCCTCTGGGAAGCCCCTCCCAGCAGGGAGAGCCAAGCCCGCTGCTCTCAACAACGGGGAACGTTGAGCAGGCAGCCTGGAATGCCACCGCCCAGGAAACCTGACCCGGGAGGCAGGAACGCTCCATCTGTCCATTGCTAGTATCAAAGGCTGAATTCACGGGTACCTCGGAGCTCCTCCTGGGGCTACCAGGCTGGGTGGGGGCCAGCTGCTCACGTCAGAGACACTTCATGACTGCCCGCACCCCTGCTCAGCCCTGGCTGAGGGGGAAGAGTACCTGGAAACTTCGGGACAACAAACTAGGTCTGTCCGACGTGACCAGGTGGGGCTGCGGATAACTCGCCACTTCCTGTGTCAGGAGTCCCCAGGGGCCTCCGGTTCTAACCACCCAGACACCCAACTCAAGTTCCCTCGGATACTAGCACCCTAGGAAGGCTGAGGCCTCCGCACGGCGGCTGCAGCAAAGGGGCTACCAGCAGGGAGGGCAGAGCGGAGCGTGGGCTGGGACCTGCTCCCAAGGGACCCATCTGATCGCAGGTGATCGCGGGTGATCAGAGTGCCCACTCCACTTTGGGCAGAGCCGGGGATGCGGAGTCTGTGCCCTGGGCGGGCCAGCCCTGCACAATGAAGAACCATCCTCCTCTAAGAAACATCAAGAAGGCCCCATTCAGAAACTTCCAGAAGGAGCAAGCGCTCAGCAGTCAGAAAGGCCTGCGCGTGCAGCCCGACTGCTCACACTAACCTTGTGATCCTGGGCAAACCCACCAGCCCAGCAGTCCCCGTTCCCAGGATGAAAATCACGGCACCTACACTGACCTAACTCGCGGGGCTGTTGTCGGGGTCAGACGAACGTAAATGATACATGCCGCTGGGGGATGACTGCGTCCTGCAAAACACGCTGACATCCTAACCCCCTTTATCTGTGCGTCTGATTTATTTGGAAATAGGGTCTTGGCAGATTTCATCAAGTTAAGATGAGGTCATAACAGAGTAGGGTGGGCTCCAATCCACTATGACTGTGTCCTTACGAACAAGGGAAACGTGGACACCGATATGCACATGCCACGTGAGGACAAATGCAGAGACGGAAGCATGCCGTCTGCACGTCAAGGAGCGCCACGGATCGCCAGCAGACGGCCGGCAGCCAGGACAGAGGCCTGGCCCCGACCTCAGGGAGGACCCAGCACTGCCCACACCCGGATCTCAGCCTCCAGCCTCCAGGACCACTAGACAAGACAATGCCTGCGGTTTCGGCCCCATCTGTGGTAGCGAATTACAGCGGCTCCAGGAACTAACACACGGAAAGGTGCATCACACCCGCCATCCTCTCAGAGAAGAGCCCAGAGGTCTGAGCACCCTGCTCCCCAGCAACCCCTTTCCTTCCACGTGCAATGGGTGCTACCTGCGTGCTCACACCCGCCACCAATAAAACCACGCTGCAGCCAGTTCAGAAGGCACCGGACAAATCCTGCTCCCCTTGCTCACCTACCCCTCATCGACCCCTTTCCTTACCCAGCACCCACCTCGGGCAGAGCCCGCTGCAAGCACAGTCCTGATGCGGGGATCCAGTCAGTGAATGACAGCCGGGAGCCAGAAAACCACAATGAGCAAACCAGCTCTAAGCCACGTTTGAAGTGGTGATGGGATGGGAAGGCAGAAAACAAATGCCCAATGAGCCCCCGAGGATGCCCCGAGGGAGGAGGAAGTCAGGCCGCCTGGGAGGGCACGCACACCCGGGACCGTGCCCATGAACAAAAAGCCACGTGAGAGTTTGGGATGGCATTTCAGGTCATGGGCTCAGCACAGGATCAGCAGGGGACGTAGCTGGAGAAGCAGCGAGTCAGGCAGGTGGTAGCTTTCTGCACCCCACTCTCACCTGATGCAGTAGTGAGAGCAGCTGGTACCATACTTCTGTCTCCATACAGCCCTGTGAGATGGGTATTCTTCATAAGCTTTTACAGGTGTTCTCAGGTAGGCGATTTGTGAGAGGACTTACATAGTACAGGGAGGACTGCACAGAATGTCAGGAATCCCAGAGCCCAGCCACTGCCATTAATGGGCTGCCTGAGGGAACACCTTTACTCCTCCAGCTTCTGTCTTCTGCATAAATGATCCTGTACCAGCACCAGGGCAGGCATGGGTGGGGGCACATGAGATGACTGAGATGGGGATCTTGCCCCTAAGGAGCTCAGAGCCTGGTGGGAGAGGACAATGATGGTGATGGTAGTGATGATGTTGGTGGTGATGGCGATGATGGTGATGATGATGGAGATGGTGATGATGATGGTGACGATGGTGATGATGGTGATGATGGTGATAGTGATGATGATGATGGTAATGATGGTGATGATGGTGACGATGGTGATGATGGTGGTGATGGTGATGATGGTGGTGATCATGATAATGGTGATGATGACAGTGATGATGGTGATGATGATGGTGGTGGTGATGGTGATGATAATGGTGATGATGGTGATGGTAATGATGGTGGTGATGGTGGTGATGGTGATACAGCTGTGGTTAACATTTATTGAATCTTAATATGCCAGGAACTATACTAAACTGTATTTACCTTCACCACAACCACGAGTGAGGACTATTATCATTATTATTATTGCTGTAGATACAATTATATAATTACATATCATATGTGATCTCATATGTAATGAATACAATGCATGTAATATACATTTACATTTAACAGATATGATTATGACTATTAATATAAAAACAATTATTATTATTATTCTCAGAAGGGGAAGCGGAGCCTCAGAGTCTCACGTAACTACCCCAAAGCCACATGTCTGGAAAGTGGTGCAAGTTCAGGGCGAACGCAAGCCGAGTCCGCCCGGCTCCTAGAGATTTAACTGATGCTTTATTTCCTCTCCATACACACCTGGCCACCCTCAGAACACAACATACTTGACAGTCCCTGAGAAAACTGGGCGGAAACTTAGGGTCAGCTTGCTTAAGGATCAGGGAGACACTGCCTTTGTTCTGAGTTTCCAGTTACCTGTTACTTTGTCCCGATGCTGAACATGGACGGTTACAAGGCAGAAACAGTTTAACCTCCATAACAAAGGACTATATTGGGGAGATTCTAAATAATTGTTTTCAAAGAAGTAAAATCTCGCCTCTGACATGTCGGTAGCTTTGAAAAGTGGACAAACTGACAAAGCGCCGGGCACGCTGGCGTTGGGAAGATGCGCGGCACACGGCCCCACCGACATACCATGGCTGTGTCTCTGGAACAGCAGGCGAGAGCGACGGTCTTCTTCCCCCTACGGCCGGGCTTCGGGGGCCCTCGAAGAGCAGCAAAGCACATGCAACAAAGATATCGACCCAGTACGAATTCACGACTGAAAACCACTTGCAACCAGCTCCTCAGCCTGACGACCGTGGGACGGTTACTCTAACAGGGCGCTTGACACAAAGGAACATGCTGGCCGTGACCTAAGCACACAGGGCAGGTGAGCACATGGGGAATTAGACCCCAAGGGACAAATCACGGTCACCAATCTCACAAGCCAAGCCGGCCCAAACTGACCCCCACCCACACCTCCACCTCTGCCCTAGTCCCCCACTCTTTTTATCCTCACCCTCCTTCCAAATCTCAACGGTGGGACCACCTCCGACTCCAGAATCCCGGGAGATGGGCTCCTGACTCCTCTCCGGACTTCACCTTCTGGATCAGCCTGGGTTCATCTACAGCCTCGAATGTTTGAGTCCCCACCTGCGCCTGCCACTGCCCAGCAGGCCCCCATCCGTTCTCACCTGGGTCACTCCAGCAGCCCCTGCACAGAGCTCACCTGCCTGTCTCTCAGAACCACACAACTTCACTCCAGTCCCATCACCTGTGTCCCCTCGTGACCCAATCTCTCAAATGCCTGCACTCCCACCGAAGGGACACAGGGAAGGAATCACTGATCTGGACCCCACCTCCTTGTCGGGACATGCCCTGCCTATCAATGCCCCCCTCTGCCCTTGCCCCGACCCCATACACCTGTGCACCTGTGCGCGCGCACACACACACACACACACACACACACACAGAAACATACACACACATACATTCAGGCAATGCCAAACCACTCTCAGTACTTCTCTGGCACGTCAGGCCGTGTGTGTCCCTGTGCACCTGTGCCTCCAGCTAACCGTCCCTTCCCCTCCTCACCTGCCAGCTGAAATCACACCTTTCCCAACTGGGATCAGGATTCACCCATTCTGGCCTCCCCCAAGGTTGAGCTGACCACGGAGTGTCCTGAACTGAACCCAAGGAACTAGTCTGCGCACCCACGGAGCACAGTCCAAGCTAACCAGCTGACCCCTGCTCCCTCCTGTCCGGCCTGTGGGTCGGCTGACCCCTGCTCCCTCCTGTCCGGCCTGTGGGTCGGCTGACCTCTCCTCCCACCTGTCCGGCCTGTGGGTCATGGCCTCTCCATCCTGCTTTCTTTCCTATAGGAGGGACAGACCAGCGTGTACTTTGCCTTATGACATTTCAGTAACTATCACTCTTTGATGTCCTGGTGCAACACCCCAAACACCGAGAGGTCCAGATCCACCTGAAAAACCTCCCCGAGTGTCTGGACTGAGCTGGGTGGGTTTAAGATACGGAAAACTTGCAAGTGGATGTAACGACACCTCCAAGACCCAATCAGAGTGGCTTCTCCCTTGAGGAGCAGTGCATTCATGGGGGGTTGGGAAGGAGGTGGGAACTACAAAATCCAAAAGCAAGAGCAGGCCTCTGTGACCGACATCAGCCTCGGTTTAAGGATCTGTCCAGGAAGCTCCTAGGTTCCTTCAGGCCAGCTCCAGCTCTTTTCAGGTTTTCTCAGCCCCCAGAGGCCCTGACCCCCTAGAGAGAGGCATATTCAAGCACCGGGAAACCTGCACATCTTCTTCTAGGATGTCCACCCAACCCCAGGCACGTGGCCCCACCCCAACCCCCAGCTGATTAGCGCTCCTCCCTACTCCACGCTACGAGCTGCAACAGGAGAACAAGGGTGTGTGTCTATTTGTGGCACAGCCGTGCCTGAAGCTCCGTAAGTATTGCTAGAACTGCACTGAACACCACGTTTCGGAAATGGACAGCTCCCGGGTCACATAAGCCAACATAGAGTAGGGTCTGGTCGGGACCACAGGGAGGATGGTGGGAGCTGCCACGACCGAGCGCTCGCTTAGTGCCCAGGGCACTGTGAACACGCTATCTTGTTAGCATACAGCAACGATCTGGAGAGGGCAGACGGCCCCCACGCTTGCAGAATCGTAAGCGGCACAGCTCTGGCCGGCTGGATGGTTAACCTGTATGCAACTCCACCCTCCACTGGTAAAGCTCACGGCCAAACTCAATGTAAAATGAGATTTCCAGTAGGAGAGAAGCCCACTCTCCTGCTTGGCCAACGTGAGTTGTAGCCTCTCTGCAAGCTGTGAGGTTAACAACCGAGAATCCCAGGATACAAGCCAAAGAACGCTGGCCTTGGGGACGGGGAGGCAGACGCCCAGTGTGGGTCTGCCACGTACACTGTGCCTAGCTGTTTTCTAGGGCTGTCTTAACAAAAGAGCACATCTGGGGGCTTACAACACGGGCATTCGTTGCCTCCCCGTCCTGGAGGCTGGAGGCTGGAAGCCCGAGATGCAGGTGCGGACAGAGCTTGGTCCTCCTGAGGCCTCTCTCCTTGGTGTGTCGATGGCTGTCCTTTCCCTGTATCCTCACGGGGTCACCCCTCTGTGTGCATCTGTGTCCTGATCTCCTTTTAAGACACCATTCCTGGGGCGCCTGGGTGGCTCAGTCGGTTAAACGTCTGCCCTTGGCTCGAGGCATAATCCCAGGATCCTTGGATTGAGCCCCGCACCAGGCTCTCTGCTCAGCGGAGGAGTCTGCTTCTCTTTCTGCCCCTCCCCCCACTCGTGCTTTCTCTTTCTGTCTCTCAAAAGTAAATAAAAAATCTTAAAAAGATACCATTCCTATTGGATGAGGTCCCACCTGACCAAAGTCATTTTACCTTCATCATCTCTTTAAAGATCCCACCTCCAAATATACTCACCACCCGAGGTGCTGGGGGTTAGAACTTCTACACAGAGATGGGGGTGGAGGGACCACTCAGCCCATAACACTGTGACCAGGGCCAGTCTCAGCCTCACACGAAGCACCACATGCTCTGGGTGGGCCACGTCTGTGTTGTCAACTAACACACACGATCCACAGAGGAGCAAAAACTCTGCGCTCTGGGGCTGTGTGCCCACCGCTGCCCGAGTGGTCGGCCTATGGGGGCAGGAGGAGGCAGAAGCTGGACAAGACTGTTTTTTTTTTTTTAAAGATTTTATTTATTTATTCGACAGAGATAGAGACAGCCAGCGAGAGAGGGAACACAAGCAGGGGGAGTGGGAGAGGAAGAAGCAGGCTCATAGTGGAGGAGCCTGATGTGGGGCTCGATCCCATAACGCCGGGATCACGCCCTGAGCCAAAGGCAGACGTTTAACCGCTGTGCCACCCAGGCGCCCCTGGACAAGACTGTTTTTGACTTGCAACAACAGGACAACAGAATCCTGCGGAAGAGAGCAGACTGGCTCCAGATCTGTTCTGGGTCCTGTACGATGGGGGTGACGGCAGTGGTCGTTCCGTGAGATCTCCACGAGGGTCCGGAGCAGAAAGAACGGTAAATATACTGCATAACACACGCATCGTTCGAGTGCGCGGTCAGGAGGCCGGGGCAAACCATCAACAACGCCAGGCTGCACCGCGCAGACACACTCCGTCCGCCCGCTCCCACACACTGTCGGCTCACATTCCCCAGACGGGACTTCAACCCACCTCACCCTTGACTTCCACCCAGAAAAAGTTAAAAATACAAAGAGAGGGAGAGCTGCCGAGGCATTTGGGGGTAGTGGTGCCAAGGGCACACCCCCTGCATCGCCCTGGACCAGCTCCAGGAGCCAGCGCTGGAGACACAGACCCCAGTGAGAATAAACAGCCCAGCAGCATTCAGCAAGAACTCGGAAGGTTTGGAAAGAAACCCAAGCTTCTGAGCACATCGCTCATGGCAAAGAAGTGCGTTTCAACATTCAAAACTTCCTCTGGGTCACACTTTATGTCCTTATCAGTGCTTTTATGATGCGTTGTAAAAGAGCCATGCTAAACGCAACGTGCCAGGAGCCATTTTAAGGTGAATTCAGGCACGTTTGGGCCTTGAACAGCTGCTCGTGCACAGCGTGCAGATTTGCACACGTCCGAGAAACAGCCGGCACCACAGAACCCAAACCGAGACTGGGCGGGTTCCAACACAACCGTCCAAACAAAACCATGCTTCCGCTGTGGACAGAGACCTCCCAGGCTGGAACCTGGGGCAGCAAACAGGGAAACATTCTCTCGGGTAACACATGAAGCTCCAAATAAGGGATTTCTAGGGAAGAAGAAATGCTGGGTGACCTTGACTGATAAGGGCAGCCCGGTCTGAGGACGCTGAAGTCCAGGAGGCGCGCTATGGATTGTTCAACACGAATGAAGGATAAAGAGGCTGTGTACTCGTTTTTCCAACCACAGTGAGATTCTCCAAACAGTAAGAGCCTCATCGCCACCTGCTGCTCTGTGGAAGTGGTGGGAAAACCACGTGCTGTGGCTCATTTCTAAGGGGCTAACTGGCAGTGCTTGGCCATTGTCAAGGGGACGGGACACAGAGGCACTGGCCTGGAATCCGTCAGTGACTCAAGCCCTCCCTGGAGGCGAGTTCATTCTCCTCTTTCACTAGCCATCGTCGGGGGGGGAAGGGGTGCTCCGGAAGTAGAGTGGAGGAAAGGACATTCTGGGGGGGGGGGATCACGTGGTCCTGACCTCCAACACATCTCATGTGCTCCTGGAGGTTAGGATTAGCACTCCTGAGCCCAAAGAGACACAAAGAAAGCTCAGAAGGGCTCCCAGACACACACAGCTGTGAGAGGCGGGGCTGCAGATCCCTGGGTCCCAGCAGCGAACACAGAGCCATGGGTCAGCACGCAGGGGCCGAGAAGTGGCCGGGAGACGGGCAGGGGGCAGGGGGAGGCCGTGGTGGATGCAGCACGGACACTGTGGGGTAAGACCCCCGTCCATCCAGAGACGAAGCGTGTGAAAAGAAAGGTCAAAACTGAGGGCAGGAGTCAGACCTGGCAGGAGGAGTCACAGAGATCGGACCACAGAAGGTGCCGGAAGAGAAGTGCCGCGTCCTTGGCTTTAACGCAGAAAATTAAATATGGATGGTTTGTGCCCTGGCACTGCCACCTTCTGGGTAACTCTTATCAGCCTGGGACACCGGGGGAGGAGGAGAGATCCGCTGCTCATCGGCGTGGCCTTTGAACTGCAATGTTCTCAACACAATGTGAGACTTACAAAGCTTTTTCACGGAATGTGTACTAATTCCAGACCAAAGCCACTTCCCCAAATGTTATTTTCTCAGAGAGATTTAAGTAGGTATTAAGTCGAAGCTTAAGCAGAAGGGCACAGCAACGCAGACATTTGTCACAGGGGCTACGGAGACCCCGGCAAGCCGGGCCGACCGCTGTCCTATGTGAAACATTAACCTAATACCCAACAGGAGATGCAGCGTGGAATCCCTACAACACACAAAACTGATGCTGGTTAAATGCGGTTTTTAGGGGGTTTGATTTTGTTTTGTTAATGATGCAAATGAAAGCAAAGCCCCTCTCGGCCTTCAGCCAGCTGCCACGCGAGATGAATAATGACCCACACGATCGAGGCCCCCCCTGGAGCCGTCCGTGTTTTAAACCACTTACAACTGCTAGTTTCCTGATTAAAACTGTGCAGTATAAACCACTCCATTTACGGACAATGAGGATGATTACCATCACCACATCACAGAGAAAATGGAGGCAGAGGGAAGTCAGGGGCCGGGCAAGAGGGGCTCTCTTTGGCCTTAGCACCAGAGTCCATGCCTTCCATCCCCCCAAAAAGGGATCCAAATGGGCACCACAAAGACATAGCAGGGCCACTCCGGGTAGAGCTCAAAGATCCAGACCGTCTGTTTCCGTAATGCAGAAGGGATGGGCGGAGGGAGGGAGGAAGGGAGAGACTGAGAGATGGAGAGATGGATGGGTGGATTGATGGAGATGAAGGGATGGCTGAAGGGATGGATGGATGGGTAGATAGATGGCTGGGTGGGTGGAGGGACGGATGGATGCGCGGGTGGATAGATGGGTGGAGGGAAGGACAGATGGAGGAAGGGATGGAGGGATGATGGATGGCTGAATGGATGGAGGGACGGATGATGGATGGAGGGATAAATTAAAGGATGGATGGAGGGATAATGGCTGGGTGGATGGAGGGAGGGATGGATGAAGGATGGAGGGAAGAATGGAGGGATGACAGATGGGTGTATTGAGGGAGGGACTGATGATGGATGCAGGGATGGATGGAAGGATGGAAGGATGGAGGGATGGATGGACAGATATATGGATGGATGCAGGGAAGGATGGAGGAAGGGATGGAGGGATGATAGATTGGTGGATAGATGGAGGGTGGGAGGAATGGAAGGATAAATGGATAATTGGTGAATGTCAAAGAAAGAAGTCTCAAAAATATACTCCTAGATGTTAAAAGTAAGTTATGAATGACATTCCCAGTATGATGCCAGCTGTATATGGTTTTTTTTACACAACACAATGCTGTATAGTGATCACTAGTGCATACGAACAAAGAGCAAGAGACGAGAGAGACTCACACTGAATTCATGACTATGTCTGCCTCTGAGGAGAGGGCACTGGGCATGAGGACCACAAGACTTTGACTTTAGCAGGAAAGTTTTAATCCTAGGATTAAGAAGTGATAAGATGCGGGACACTTGGGGGGCCCCATCAGGTTAGCATGGACTCTTGATTTCAGCTCAGGTCATGATCTCAGGGTTGTGAGATCGAGCCGCTCATTGGGCTCCACACTGGGCATGGAGCCTGCTTGAGATTCTCTCTCTCCCTCTTCCTCTGTCTCTCCCCCCCCCATGCACATTCTCTCTCTCTCTCTCTAAAAAAAAGAAAGTGACAAAATGCTAATCACTGTCAATTATTCATAATAGATACACTGGTATTTATGATACTATTCTTTGATTTGTCCTAAATTTTTAATTTTCTTACATTAAAGAAAAAATGAACAGCATCAAACCAAGACGTAAGGCCATTTCTCAGCTTCTTAGGGGTCTCCTTGGCAGGACTGGAGTCAACCCTGGGCCACACTGCAGGCACTCAAAGCTCTTGAAGGAAGGACATTATCACCATCACCTCCTTCAGCCCACTGGGTCCTCTTGACTTTTCTTTCAGGGCAGAAAATGTGCTCAAGTCAGAGTCATGTACAACTAATTTTCTAATTAAGTCTAAAATCCCAAACGAATTTCCTTTTGGTAGCAAACCAGCAGGCAGGAAAGAGTGTGCTCTGAGACAGGAAGATCCAGAAACAAAATGGCTGCCTGAAAGACGGAGACCTTTTTTGATGCAAGAGTTTTTCATGTCTGTGTTGCCTGGGCTACTGGATCACGTGTGAGGCCGTGGCATGATCACGTTCAAGGCACCAGTGTGGTAAGTGTTGGTCTCGGGGGCGGGGGGCAGTCAACTGAAGAAAACATGGCTCTGCCTCCCAGTCCACACACTGCATGACTCCACTCATAGGGAAAGTCCCGAGAAGGCAAATCCATAGGGACAGAAAGCAGGTGGGTGGTTGCCAGGGGCTGGGGGGCAGGGGGACGGGGGCTGACTGCTGATGGGCAGGGGTCTCCTTCTGGGGTGGTGAGAATGTTCTAAGATTGTGGTGATGGACGTACTCATCTGGGAATTTACCAAAACCCTTTGAACTGTACACTTTTAATGGGCAAATTGCATGGAAAGGGAATTATATCTCAATTTTTAAAAGAAATCTTTTCCCCTGTGCTGAGAAATTATCAAGATGCAGGCATCACATGTTAGAACTCGCTGATGCCAGGGGCGCCTGGGGGGCTCAGTCGGTGAAGCATCTGCCTCCGGCTCAGGTCATGATCCCAGGGTCCTGGGATCGAGCCCCATGAGGGGCTCCCTGCTCAGTGGGGAGCCTGCTTCTCCCTCTCCTCCCTGCTCTTGCTCTCTCTCCCTCTCTGTTTCTCTCTCTCAAATAAATAAATAAAATCTTAAAAAAAAAAATATGCCGACACAAGTCACAGGGAAGGAGCCTTCGAACAGCCAGGGCACAGTCTCGTGCAAGAGCCGCACCTGCTCCGACCTCATCGACGGTCATCAGGAACCTGTCCGTGGGTCTCTGCCCCCATCCACACCACCCTGGATTCTTGCAGGAGCCTCCTACCTGCTTCTACTACCTTCGCTCCTCGGGGGCCCCACAAACTGCTCAGATGTCACCCCCTCGCCCGCCGGAGGCGAGGGTTCAGACAACATCTTTCCCTCTCTCACCAGACATTGCTCATTCAGACACACCAGCCGCGGGGGCCAAGGATGCACAAGCCAGACCGGGAGCACTGGTGGAGAGAGACGCTGGCCACGCAGTCACCGAGCGCGCACCTGCAGAATCACGGTCATGCAGGGGGCGCAGGGGAAGCAAGGGCCATGAGGACACCTCAGGTGGGATCAGCGGGGCAGAGGAGGTGCACCGTGTCCTATCCGATCTTTAGCCTTAAACAGTAAGAGCTCCTAGGGGAGGCTGATGGGACGCGGTGGGACTGTGTTTACATGGCAAGCAGTCGCCTGGGGCGCTGCGTGGACTCTCCTGGTCCAGGGGGAAGACGGCAGTATGGACAGCCTGGACACAGAGACAGACAGGAGAGCCCGGGTCCGAGGGGTCCAGATGGTGCAGGACAGGACCTGGCGGTGGACTCCGGTAAGGGGCCTGGGGAGATGGAACTCTGGGGTGACCCCGGGGTGTTGGCTTGGACAACAGAATCAAGGCTCACAGCCAAAAAATGCAAACAACCCAACTGGCTGTCTGCTGGGGGATGGACGAACGGAATACAGTCCATCGGCGAAATGCTCCTTGCCAAGAAGAGGGAAGAAACCCTGGCAGGTGAACCTTAAAACTCTTCCACTGAGTGAAAGAAGTCGGACACGGAGGCCACATCCTGTAGGACCCCATAATACGGAATGCCCACAACAGTGACCACAGAAACAGGACGCATGTTAGTGGGTGTCAGGGGCTAGAAGTGGGCGAGGACAAGGGACAGGCAGGTGGCGATGGAAGATCCCACAGCCAGATGGCGGTGACGTCTGCACGACTCGGCAAAGTCACTCAGAATCACTCAATAGGTATCCTTAATGTGAGTGAACTTCATGGCTTGTAAACTATGCCTAATTTAAATTTAACCACTAGCTGAGAGAGGGAACAGCAGTGGGACCAGGCGTGGGGGTCAGAGAGAGGAAGGGAGGGTCCCGGCATCCGCTCCAGGCAACGTGAGTTTTCACTGAGCAGATGTCAAGGGAGAGTGAGCTCTGCCCCCTGGATGGGAGGTCAGAGCTGGAGATGCGGCCGTGGCTGTGGCCGTCCCTCGCTCAGACATGGTCACAGAGGCCCTGGGTGTGGGAAGAGGATGGAGCGAGCCCTGGAACTCCTGAGCTCTGCACTGAGAGGTGAGTAGAAGGCAGGGGTCCCTAGGGGAAGAGGAGGGATTCCAGGAAAAGGACTCTGGTTTAGATGGGAAACGAGCCCCTGGCGGAGCAGAGCCAGGGAGCCAGGCATGGCCTGCCCCCTCCTCCCCCAGCTCAGCCCCCACACCACTCAGCCCCCCAGGGCCAGGACATCGCAGAGAGCAAGGCAATGGGATACCCGACCCACAGACCATCTGGAAAGACAGTCCTAAGACAAACCTTCGTGGAGGGGAGGTGGGAGATGGCTTGTTCCCAGAAGCCTGGCCCCCACGAACTCCTTCAAGAAGACACATAGCCCTCACCTCCTGAGGGGCCAAGAGTAAAGAATGTGTGCCCACCAACGTGCTCGAATAGAGTTTTTCCTTCCTGCCCAGACCTTCCAGAACCTTCTCTCATGATGGATGTCTCTGTAGAACGAGCAGCCAAGAGGGAACACCAGAGGCTTGATTCACAGCTACCAAACGAGGAGAGGGACTCGGAGATTGCCAAGACGGGTGAAGAAGTCCCAACACTCAAAGTCACAGAAGACCTCAGATAAGACCAAAAACAGTGACATGTCTGCGACAAAAGGTGAGGAAGGGATTAAAACCTGGGGGGGGGAGGTGGGACCTCTCTGCCGCGGGTGTTCTAGTTTGATCCTCAATGACAAGCGGAAGGCCACGGTCACTTGGAAACCAAGCATGTCTGACAGTCCATTTGGAAGCAAGTGATAGATGGTGGAGTGTCCCCGTCAGCTGATACGTGCGGAGGGCCGCCGGGCACCGCGGGGACATGGCGGGCACCACGGGGACGTGGCAGGCACTGCGGGGATGCAGCGGGATGCTGCTTTGGGGGAGAAGTTCGAGTGTGTGCGCCAGAGGGGGGGACGGATGAACAGCAATAAATTGTCTTTGAGGGGGTCAGGCTCACAGCTCAGATGCTTTTTCCTGAATGAAATAACAAAGCTGAAGATACGTAATGAACGGAAGCATCCGAAAGCAAAAGAGGAGAGACTCATTCTCCCAAAGCACCTGCCGGGAGGGGGCCGGTCCCTGTCCCTCGTGGACCCGTCCGGACGGGTCGTGGTGGACCCGATGGACAAGGGCCTGGCAGCTACCGCCGACCGAACCAGGGCCAAGCCCTGGGCCAGCGGTGGGTGCTGGGGTGGGCGCTGTGTGCACCCAAGGAGGGCCCGTCACAGGCTCCTCCCGCCCTCCCCGGGATGGGCCACCCAGGGCGCGTTAGAAACCAGACCGCCGTGAGCTCAGGGCCAGCTCTGCTCCCACTTCCCTCAAAACTACAAATAACAGAGGAGCTGGAGTTTGTGCTGATTTTCACACATGCTGCTCGCTTAAAGGCCCCGGGTGCTGACCGGTACTGCATTCGACCCCACGGTGAGCCCTGCATGGCCCTGTGAGGGACTCTGTTCTGCTGAGGCCGCAAGGAGGCCGGCCAGACGCACCCGCTAAGAGGTGGAAAACCTCCTCCCACTGGAGGAGGGAGACTCGGAACACAAGTCACTTAAAGAAGAGACAGGTCCAGACCACACCTGGGTGGGGGGGACGCGCCAGGGACGGGAGAGGGGCAGCCTCCTGGCTCCCTGAGACACTGCCTCCCCTTGGGCGGGCGGACACAGGGGTGACAAACTGGCACAGCGGCTCCCACGGTGCCTCTGGGCGGGATTCCAGGGTCTGTCCCGCGTCCCTGGCTCTGGGACTCGGCCTGGCAGGGGCCCGCACGCAGGAACAACGGCTGCTTTGTTGCCGGCGTTCGTGCCCATGGGAGTGCTGGTCTCAGCCTCCAGGGGCTTTGTTCATCTTCACAAAGTGAAGAGAGTTGATCTTTAGAAGGTTCCGGAAACAATTATGCTCGTAGGAGCAGAGACCAAACCCCTGGTGGACCTTCTTCGTAGCTGTGGGCCTGGAGAGCAGATGTCTATCCATCAGTAATTCTCGACAGGTTCCCGAAGACTCTGGCACAGTGGACAGAACCCACCACGCCACCCACCAGGAAGAGGTCACGGCAGGCAGGGGTGGGACACGGGCTTCCAGGCCAGCTCCCACTACCCTGTACCCACCAGACCCAGCGTCGTGGTGACTTCTCCAACGTCCCACGCCCTTACTCACGCCCCGTGGGGCATCTCAACAGCCATGACGGCAGAATGGCCTCTCTCTCCATTGTCACTGGTGAGTGCCCGCTCGGCGTGGGCAGCGCCAGCTCTGACCAAGGAGACCGATGAAGGCAACAGACGCTCAATGCACACTTGCTGTCCCCTGGTCCCAGCCTGCACTGGCTCCCTTCACGCCTGCGGGTGGGCCCAAGCTCGAGACCTTTAGTGCCATTCCCCAAAACACACGGCGGACAGTGGGGGGGTTGAGTTGGAGCCATCTCGGACGCAGCGACCCCGGGATGTGCCTTCTCCAAGGCTGCCCACGGGCCACCTGCCGCGGGGACAACGCACCGCAGAAACAAATCGGGCAGCGAGGGAGCACACCCAGCACCTGCTTCTGGCGGGTTTGGAGGCTCTGGGCCGTGTGTCCCGGGCCACCTGCTTCTCACCGGCCCACTGGGACCAGGAGGGTGTCGGTGGGGCCTTCGGGGGTGGGTGATGTTCCATCTCCTCGTCCGATGCTGGTTACACGTTGTGCTCACTGGGTGATGCAACGCCCAGAGTGACCGCTCACAAGTGCCGCCCAGCTCGGCTGTTTCACCAACTCGGGGAAGTAACACACGCGAAGAGCTTAATCCGGCGTCTGGCGCACAGGAAGCGCGCGGGAAGTTACCGAAGGGCGCGCTGGCGCCGTTCCGGGACCCGGGGTTTCCCACCGAGGGACCGTGTCCGCGGGACAGCAGCGGGACGGGAGCGAGGCAAGGACAGCTCGCCCACACACGGTCAGAGCAACAGAGACGGCACGCTGCAGACGGCTGCCCGCGCCGGGCAGAAACAGCCCAGAAACGGAGATGCGCGAGAGAAGGAGAGGAGGCAGGCAGAAACCAGACACGCGTTCGTCCGCAGAGAACGCGCCTCAGGTAAGAGAAGGAAGGTCTACAACAGGAAAAGAAAAAGCCACAGAACCTAAGAAACAAAAGAAAAAGAAAAAAGAAACCAAAAGAGTCGTTTTCAAGATGAGTCAGTGCCAGGCTATGAAATCAAACAGAAAGCCAGAATCCCAACCACAATCCATCGGGAATTACGAGGGTCGGAGCAAAAGGGGCCCACGTGAACACACCATAAAGGAAAGCTCGAGAACATCGCGGCGGACTACGAGGAGAGGCGCCAGGGACGAAGGCAGATACGGAGAAGCCCTCGGACGTGTGGCCGCTACCCCTGAAACGAGAGCCCAACCCGCAAACCGGAAGGAGCAGCGTGTGAGAAAAGCTCCCAGACACGACAGGCCAACGGCATCTGCAGAGGGGAAGTTTTCCAGGAAACACGGGGCGGCCGGCACCACCAGCAAGCACCCAGAGGCACCAAGCAAGCGCACAGCAGGACACACGCCAGGGCCGTGGGCAACGAGAAGCCCCGAGGGCTACTGGGGGCCAACACAGGAAACAGCCGAGGGCCCAGGTCTTGAGAGACGACTGGGAGTCAGCGGTGGGCAGCACGGGCGAGGCCAGGCCAGACAGAGCTCACGTAGCTCAGCAAATGGGCAAGAGGACGGGACACGGGCTCCTTCGAGCACAGAGCAGCAGGGCAAGAGGCAGGGCCCGCCTGGGCGCCGAAGGCCTCACTTGCTAACGTGTCCACTGTGTACCTGTCCTCCGCGAGGCTGGTCCCTGTGCCCCTGAGGCCTGGCCTCTGCCCGGCACATAATAGGAGCTCAGTAAGGGGACCGAGGTGCCAGCAGCGTGCTACGAGGCGGACAAAGGCACAGCCGACGGGAAGGAGGGAAGGGCGGGGCAGGTGCACGACGTGCAGGACGCCACCAGGACAGGCCGTGCAGAAGGTGACCAGAGGCAGCCTCGAGCTCAAGCCGTGCTTGGGACGGACCAGCAATGAGCGAACGGGGCCTACCGTCTGCTGTAGGTCCTGGATGAGGATGCGGATCACGAGCGTGTTGCCCTGGCCCTCCTCCGTCCTGGCGACGCTGGGCTTCTCCGCTGTGGCCCGGATGGTGTCATAGATGGTTTCTTCTTTAGAGCTGTCCGACTCTGACCCCACGGAGTAGTCGGAGAAGCTCTGGGCCATCTCGTCTTCGCTGGAAGTCGGGCTGCGCGGCATGGCTGCTGTATGTCTGTAAGGAGGGGGAGAAGAAACACAATGGGGAGGTGTGAAAACTGCATATAGAAACCCCAGGGCTCGGCGGAGACGGGCGTCTCAGGTTCACGGTCCTGCACCTGCTGGCGTAACAGCCGGCAGAGCTACCGTGCGTGACGCATGGGCCTCCCTGGAGCCCGGACCAGGAGGCAGCCGGGGCCAGGTCAGGGGCCTGCAGGCTCTGCCCTGAGCTGGGAACCCCACATGCTCAAGGAGCCCTAACTAGCAGTGGCCACAACCACAGCTTACAGGGATCCACCAAAGGGCCACGGGGGCAGTTTGAAGCCTTCCGAGGTAAGAAAGCAAGCTACCTTCTGTTTTTCTTTGAAGACAGAGCAGCAGAAGAGGGAGAAACGCAAGCTTCGGGTCAGAACGGTACCAAGTTCATGCTTTAATAACCCCTCTGCTTCAAACACAGAGCAATGATGGGTAATGTGTAAAAATAGAACAGAAGGGCAGGGCCAGGCTCAGAAGGGAGATAGTCCCGGGGCCCAGGAGTCTGGCAGAGCCTGAACTTGTGAGCAGGCTGACTTAGGGGAGACTCAGGGGTCCCCAAAAGTCTGTGGCAGCTGGGAGTACAGCTTCACCACCATCAAGTCCAGTAGAGGATCCCCAAAAAAGACCAGATCAGGGCGCTGACCATGGCTGATAGGGAGCACAAAGAAGGATGTGGACATAACTCTGGGAGCACGCTGCCCAGTGACACCCCCATCTCTGTGGACAGGGGTCTGGAAAGGTTAGGATGAGAGCCGGTGTGAGCCTGGATACCGGGGAGCTGGTAAAGGACGTGCAGTCCCAAAGCAGCAAATTCACTTCTACTCGAACTCTGTAACAGAGGTCAAGGCCCTGTGCACGTGGAAAGTGGGCAGGGGTGTTTCAGGGACGGAGGCCACCCGGATCGCGGAAGGACTGCCTGGTGAAGTCATGGCGTCCTCCCACAGAGGGCAGGACCCCAAAACAGAATATCCAGGGATTTGCAGGAGGGGGCGGGAGGGAGGAGCTCCCCGCACATGTGCCCCAGGTTCCAGGCCCAGCAAATGCTTGGGTGAGTGTCCACTGCTCTCGTGTTTCATGATCGGGGTGGCTCAGAAAAGTCCCGGTTCACCCAGTGCCTATTCTGTGTTCATCGTGGGAAAACGGACACCCAGTATTTATTTCCAGAGTTCCTTTAATGAGAGCAAACGCCCGCAGGAGCTGGAAGCGTTGTACCGCTCTGCCCATGGGGCCAGTCCTGGGATGCCGGCAGCCACTGGGAGCATGTCCATCTCCACCCCAGACCTTCCTGGGGTTACCAAACACCCAGGTGCACACAAAGCCTAACAAAGCCTAGGAGCTGCTCCAGAAATACACGGCCTCCCCAGGGGAAGGGCAAGACCAGGACCAGGGTCAGAGCCTCCCTTGCTGCCGAGAGGATCTGCACCGTCCTTGGGGGAGAGGCCCAGATCGTACGGCCCACAGACAGTTATGTTTGGCCTGCACAGGGTTTTAAACATCTAACCTGAAGATTCCATACGCAAACCCAGATTTCTGGTTCATGGTGACCATCGGGAGACTCTGGCAATGCTGGGACGGCCCAATGACACCCAGGGGCAGGGGCGAGCTCCAGCACACCACCTCCCCACCGCATGCCCTCTCCAGGTCCCCCTCAGGCTCTCCTCGTTGGCATCGGTCACTTTCCTGGTCCTCCCGCCGTGAGCGTGAGAGCCTGACAACAGTTCCATCCGTTCATTCATGCCAGCCTCTGTCTCCTAGGGGTCACCGGACCCGTCCAACGTCTCAAACAGCAGATCATCCACATCACCCAGGGAGATTTTATTTTTTTTCGATTAAAATTTCCAAAGTTAACCCCCATGTGATTCCGAATTACAATTTCAGAGCCGATGGGTCTTTTCTGTATTCACCGTCAGACGCGTCTGTGAGCTCGGCTTCATGCCTTCCCCAAGGAGCGCAAATTCTGGTGAGGACAAGACAGCGGTGGCTGGGGACAGGATCCGGGTGCTCCTGGCTCCACCCCAGCAGGGTCCCCACCCGCCTGGCTGCAACCGCCAGCAACGTGCTGCTTCCTGCCCTGACCATCTACCCTTGCAAAAGTACGCATCTGGAAATGACACGGTATATGGTATGCACAGACTTTGCAGCATATAATACAGTAACAACTCTCATGTGGAAATAACATAACAATGTACAATTATATCCACATAGCCTCTAATTACAACATGTTATAATAAATCATATAAGCATTCACGTGCAAACACGTTATCGAATTGCATCCATGTAATTATTTGCAACTACGTCCGGGTCCCCGTGAAGCGCATCCCCTAGAACAGGGGTTGCTCACCCTGGCCACAGAAGTTACTTGGGGAAGCTGTAAGAAAACAAGAGCGCCGAACTTCTGAGTGAACTGGTCTGGGACGCTGTCCCTGGAAGCTCCCCAGGGGGCTGTAAGGAGAAGCACCTGTAGCAGAGCCCGGGCGGTCCATGCAAGAGCTCGGCAGAAGCCCAGGCTGGGGCGCAGGGGCGCAGAGATGCAAACCTGCCTTCTCCAGGGCGGGAGAGACCATGGGAGAGGCACGGCGCTCACCGCCTCAGCTGTCAGCATGGACACAGGTCCATCCCGCGGGGCCTCCAGTGGCTTCTTCCTGCCCTGACGGGGTACGTTAGCCCAGAGCACCTTCTGCTCCAGTAAAGAACCGCGCTTCCCTCCTCGCTGCCTGCCTGTGCCTCTTGCAAACCCAGCAGGGACTGGGGACACAGCGAAGGAGGCCTCACGCTCACAGGAGGGGATCCCTGTCTAATGAGGAGAGACACCACCAGGCTCAGGGGAAGCCGGGCACAGGTGGAGGCTAATGAGGTGACTCCAGGCACACCAGGTCCACCAGCTCTTCCCACGAAGGATGCGCGGTGGTCCCAGAAAGCTCACGGCTGGAGCAGCACAGGCCTCGGGGACAGCCCCCAGCGGAACGTGGCACAGTGCAGGCGCAGCGCCCGCCACCCCGCCACATCATGGCCTTGCATGTCTGGGACAATTCAAGGGCAAACAGGATGCTCCGAGCCCCCAAGTTATTCCCTGGAGGGCACACACAGGCCAGTTCCTCCGTGAATTCCACCCCCGCTCCCTGAAATCTAAGAAACTCATTGCTCCCCACCTACGCCCGCCCCGGCTCTTTTTCTCGAAAGCCCTCCACGGCCTCGATGTGATCCACTTCCCAGGGACATCTTGCTCAGGCGGTATTTCGGGGCCCGAGCGCACGGGAGGCTCTGTTTATTCACCGCCACCCAACCCCCAGCAGCAGGGGCACTGTGGGCGCTCAGTGGACAGGGAGAAGTGGCAGAGGGGCCAAAGCACAGGCCCCTGAGACGGCCAGACAGCAGGGCGAACTCAGCCACAGCCGGTGTGCAGGAACGCCCGCCCTGTTCCCGGGTCTGCAGGTAGTTTCACGGCAGGCAGACTCCAGACAGATGCTTGGAGAGGACAATCGTCGGGAATTCGTTGTCCTTAACAGTGACTTCACTAGCCACACAACATGTCTGCAGCTGGACCCCCGGGACTGGTGACCCGTCGCGGACAAGCAGGACTGAACTGTGAAGGGTGCACAGCCCCAGGGGCGTTTCAGTTCCAGAGAATTAAAGGGGGCGGGACGGGATTTGAGGATGTGTATGCCTGACCAAAATCACACTCAACTCCAGAAACAGACCTGAGAACCCACAGAGCAAGGGCTCCTGTGTCCTAGCCGCTCGTGCAACCCACACACACCCCCCCATGTGGCCCGCGCCACTGGACCCCACCACAGCCCCGCGCATCGGCCTAGGGGTGATGGTCACAAAGGGACGCTTCTGCCACTGATGTGCGGGTGCGGAAGGCCCCACTGCACGGGTCCAAGGAGCAAAAGGAGGACACCTGCATGCTGGTCCTTTGCAGGATGGCCGGGCACTGGAGGCAGAGACCTTAGCAGAAGGTCCTGACCTTAATAAGGGGCTTGAGCAATGAGATCAGCAGACCCATGGAAAAAGCAAAGCCCCGGGAAAACATTTAATTATTAACTCCCAGGCAGGACTGCCAGGCCCAGGGTCACCAGAGCCAGGTAAGAGAGAGGGCACCAGCCACATCTGCATTTCAGATAAACCACGAACACATTTTAGTGTATGTCCCAAATATTGCACAGGACATACTTACACTAAACAAACTATTCATTGTTCATCTGAAATTCAAACAAGACCAGGTGTCCTGCATTTTGTGGGGGGGGGGGGACGGAGGGGCCAAATGGGCTCTTCACCCCACGGTGAGAGGGGCAGGCAGGCTCCGAAGACAGCCGTGCCACAAAACCCAGCCTCCCTCAGACAAGTCAGTGCCAGGTTGGAGGAGGGAAGGTTACCTGCAGCCCCTGCGAACATTTTGGCATCACCAGCCTCGGGGGGGAAGGGGCTATAAAACACAGGTCGGTAAGGTACAGTGACCCCCAGAACGTGTTTCTCTCACCTGCCCACCCCCCGGGTGCCTACGAACAAGGAAAAGCAGAAGCCATGCCAGTAAAGGCCATTTTCACAAAGGCTCTGTGTTTTACCACTATTGCGTTCTGGGAAAACACGAAATTGATCCAAGGAAATGTAACATCTTAACCTGGCTCCTGAGCCCCCAACATGTCGGATGGGGGGTAGGTAGTTTTCCCGCTCACCCCTTCCACCACCACGACGAACACACCAACGCTGACCTGGGACCTAAGACGCGCTGAAAAAACAAAACAAAACAAAGCACTTCCCGGCTGGAGAGGACTTTACCACGTGAGAGCTGCAGGCCCGTGAAGTTCGCAGATAAAAATGCAGAGGTCCCGCTGGCTCTGGTTTAATACGCGCGCACGCACACGCGCACACACACACACACACACACAGCGGGGGGGCATAAAAGGGGTTTTGCTCACATGGAACCTCAAACTGCACCCAACGTCTGTGACACCCCGGCCGCAGGACTTGCTGACCACGCACTCACGTCATGCACTCAAATGCCTACAATTCGCTCATCCTCAAGGCAGCGAGAGCCCCAGGGCCGCACGGACACCGCACACGGACACTGAAACTCCACCGGACCCGGAGGAGCCGGCGCTGTCACCGCACGGTCTGCGCAATGGGCATGGGCTGCAGCAAGTGGGGGGCGGGGGGACAGAGAAGGGCAGGAGAAGAGAATGGCTGCCTCCCCGGGTCATCCTAGCATCTCAGCACCGTCCTGAATAAAATCCCCACATCCGTGCCCGCTGCGTCTGTGGATAAACGAGGTCTGTCTTCTATCTCCTGCCCCCTGTCAGCACCACCCCTCCAGCCTGGTCAGGAGTCAGGACCCTCCCCCTGGCTCCCCACGGTCCTTCTGTCAAGCCTGGGGCTCCAGCCCAGGGCAGGCCCAGCACCCCAGCTGCATAGACCCTCCTGCCTCTCAACTCAGAGCCGGAGCTGCACCTACCCCCTGCCCGTGAACCCCGTCCTCAGCCGCCGCGGCCCAGCTACTGCTCTGAGAACGAATCCCACACACGCTCGCCAAGGAGCAGACCAGACACTGATGCAGAGTTTCTCGAACACAGAGCAGTAACCCGGATGACTGTGGCCGTAGTGACTCATGGATCCAGGTGCAGAACGGCAGCTCGCACCGGTGGATGGGGACAGAAGGGGGCGGGCAGCCAGGCCGAGCGTCCTCAGAGAGATTGTATTTAAGTAGAGAAAAGGGGAAGCCAAATGTGAAAATATGACAAAATAATAAAATGTTTCATTCTGATCGTGGACATATAGTTGTTATTATGTTTTTCTACCTTTCTATAGGGTGATAATGGTTTTTTTGGGGGGGCGGTTGTTTTTTGTTTTTAAAAGATTTTATTTATTTATTTGACAGAGAGAGAGACAACCGGCGAGAGAGAGAACACAAGCAGGGGGAGTGGGAAGGAAGAATCAGGCTCCCAGCGGAGGAGCCTGATGTGGGGCTTGATCCCAGAACGCTGGGATCACGCCCTGAGCCGAAGGCAGACGCTTAACGACTGAGCCACCCAGAAGCCCCAGGGTGATAATGTTTTTAATTAAAAAACTTTAAAAATCCAGTGACGATGATTGAAGGTTTGTCTGTGATGGTCTTTCCAACACAAGCCCCCGATGAATCAAGTCTACTCCAAACTCTAAAAGGAGGACAGGGGAGGCCGAGGGGCATCTAGCAGGGTCCTGAGCACAGCGGATGCTTCTGGAAGGGCCGATGCTTTCACAAGAATGTGGGTCATTATCACTTCTGACTTAGAGATAATGGGCAGCCGGTAGGGGACAAGGCCTGCAGTCCTTCCTGACGTTTGGACGGAAGGACAGGGCAGGCCCCACACCAGCGGGGCGGACAGCAGACCTGCCCTTGGAGCCCCTCCCAGGAAACCTCCAAGACAACCCGCCCCATGAAATGGGGAACTTTGAAGTGGAAAGAAGGGTGCAGCCTGGGGAAGGGGAACTTGGGTCAATTCACCCCGGTCTGGGCGCCAAGCACACCACCCTCTTCAACAGGGAGACTGAAGGAGGACACCAGGTAGAATGTAAACTATTTGCATTGATGTATATATTTTTATATCTATGTTTTTAATGCATTGCCCTTAATTTTTACAGCAGTCATAGGTTCACAGGAAGCCGAGCTGCCAGTAGAGTTCCCACACACTCCCTCTGCCCCCACTCAGTGAACAAACATATTATTGTTCAACTCCTTCCTCAGGCAAGCTTCCTGCGTTTTCTCCCTTGGACCCTGACCCACCAGGGAAAAGTTCAGCTAGCTCCTAGTCTCCAGCTCTCACGGACTGGTTACACTCAGGATCTGAAATGAAATGTAAAATCCAAATGCGGTTCGGTGGTCCAGATGGATAGGGCGCCCCGGATAGTCAGGAGCACGTCCCAGCCCCAGCCCCTAGTTGGGCTCCCTGCAGTGAGCTCTGGCCAGCAGGTGTACTGGGATTGCCCGGAGAAGGCGGCATGACCTAGGTCCTCCTGCCGGGTGCGTGGTGACCTACCACCACGGAGGTATCGGCCGAGTGCCCACTGAGGGCTGGCGGTGAGGATGGCTACCCCAGGCGGCTCCAGCTCGGGCAGCGCTGTCTGTGGGGCCTTGCACAGCGCGGACACACCTTCTAGACGATGGGTTACCAGGAGCCAAGTCCAATTACTGAGTCTGGGAGCTGGGCGCATCAGATAAAATTACAGAGCTCTGAGATTCCAGGGAGAAAGCGAATGTCACAGAGATCTGAAAACTAGCATGTGTCTGGTATAAAAATGCTTTCACCATTTCCAATCCCGCACGGGGCTCTTGCCAACTTTTGGGGCCCTGCCCCAGCATCAGACACTCCAGGCGGGGTGGGCCTCCCTCCACGGGCCACGTCACTGGCTCAGGACACCTGCTCCCCTGTGGGTGGGGCTGCAGCTATCCCAGTCCTGCTGTCACCTGTAATGACAGTGTTTAAACTTAGGACGGGTTTTCTTTAATTCCTATTATTGTCACGGCTGTGGGAATCCGGGTGTCCTCTGCACCCACGACTTTGATTTTCCTAAGAGAGGGTCTGGAGGAAACACCTTGCCCCTCTGGGGAGTTTAAAGCTGCTGTGCCAAGCTCCTGGTGGGAGACGCTGCTGCAGACTCCCTGGGAGATGCCCTTCCTGGCCCCTGGCCCCAGGACACCACGCTGCCCCCAGAGACACGCTCCTGCACACCCACTAGCTAAGGGTTCCACAAAAACCAGGTTAACTGCCGCCCAAAGAGTTTACACTTCTTGAAATAGAAACACACATGTGTTCGTGTGTTATTCACGCTACAACATACCCAAATGCCCCAATGTGCTGGGTGGGGTCCTCCAAGATTCACATTCACCCAGAACCTCAGAATGGGACCTCACTTGGAAACAGGGGCTTCACCAATGTGATTAGCTAAGATGAGGTCACAGTGAATCGGGTGGCCCCTGAGCAGTGACCTGTCCTCTCAAGAAAGCCTTGTGCAAATGCAGGCAATGCCCAGGGGCAAGGCCAGGTGATGCCAGACACAGAGGCTGGAGGGAAGTGCCCGCCAGCCAAGGAAGGTCAGGGGCTGCCAGCTGCCGCCACGAGCTGAGACAGGCAGGAAGGACCTTCCCCTGGAGGCTTCCAAGGGAGCACGGCCCTGCAGACGCTCCCGCTTTGGACGTTCAGCCTTCAGAACGATGAGAGACTAAATCTGTGTTGCTTCAAGCCACCAGCATGTGGCAGCCACAGGCAGCTAATACACCACGAATTTATACTCACAGGAGTAGCGCCTTCGATACTGTTCTTAACTTATTTCTCTGTGGGCATTATGAGCACCTACAGTCTGGTCCTGGTATCTCTTCAGAATAAGGAAACAATCATCGGAGAGGTAATCACCACTGACGTTTTACAAAAGGCCTTTACCAGCGTCTAGCTAACAAGGTGGCAAAGACCAGAAGAGGCAACGGAAGGATACAGGCTTTAAGGGGAATCACACAGAATTGGGGTTCAGTGCTGGAGCCCCTGGGGCAGTGGACAGTGAATGCCCCCACCTGTCACTCGCAGATCCCCCTGCCTATTACCCCTCTTCTCCTCCCTGCTCCTACCGCACAGACGTGCGTTAGAAACGCCTTCCCAGATCACCGCTCCTGAAGCTAAAAACACACACGTGCAGAGTGCTGCTTCTTCAGCGAAATCTTCCACCTTTGTTAAATTTGCGTAGTGTTTATTTTTCATGTCACTACAGGACAGCTGGGACAAAACCCGTTGCATGCACTGCCTCGTCTGAGTCCACACTCGAAAAATAACAAACACACAGGCACAGGTTACTGGACCATAGCAGGGTGGAGGTGGTGGGGGGACCATGTCAACAGACTGGGGCAAGACGGTTCTCTCCAGAAACTGCAAACTAATATACCTGAACCACGAGTCATGAACAGGAAGCCATGGCTGCTAATGGCAGCATGGAGACAGTGAGGCAGGGAGAGGGGATGTAGAGAGAACACAGAGGGAGGGGAAGAGAGAGCGGTAGGAGCAGGGGAGGGACAGACTCAGAGCAGGTAGAGAGAGGAGGAGACGATGCACTAGGGCAGAAGACGAGAGAGAGACCTTCACGCCCAGGGAGACAGAGTAACAGTGCTGGATGCAGCCTCCTGCCTGGAGCCACCAGAATAGGCTAAAAATATGTGAAAAAATATATTTCAAAATGCAGGACAGCCACACATGAGAGACAGGAAATAAACGAGGTGAGCCCTATGATTGCTCCCAGCTTACTGCCTTCATGGCACTTCTAGGCCCTCGCAAGAGAAAGGGCCACTGGGTGAAGCTGGGGAGTTCCTGGTGGAGCAGCGGGGCTAGAAATGTGGGGAGACCGTGGCAGCTATGTGCAGGGCAGGGAGCGGGGAGGGAAGACTGGACACAAAGGCCATGGGAGATATGCAGAGGGTCCCTCTGCATATTCTGAAACATGGGATGGATGTATGCATGGGATAAACCTGCCAGGGGCCAGGGAAGGAGGCATCCGAAGGGTGAGAGGCAACAATACCCATCAACCACACAGGTCCTGGAATCTGCTGCTCCCACCAGCCAACCTGGAAAACCTCTCAGCTCGGGAGGAGCTGGCCTCAAGAGTGGGAAACAGTCAGGCCAAGACTAAATGCTGCCACGACCCCACCGAGCACACACTGAAGGTAGGACACAAAAGGACCACACTGTTTGTACAGAACTTAACTGAATCCCGCAACAAAGGTCTGGAATATTTATGCATATTCAAAAGTATACAGACTCAAGATAAAAATTCACAATTCACAATGTTTAGCAATAAGATTCAAGATAAAAATTCACAATTCACAATGTTTAGCAATAAAAAAGTTACTAAGTTAATCAAACAAAATTACTGGGCACACAAAGAAGCAGGAAAATATGGCCCATGATGAGGAATATAATGAACCAATCAAAACTAACCCAAAACTGACGCAGATGTTAGAATTAGCAGGCAAGGCATTAAAAGTTATGTTAACGTTATATTCTTTATGTTCACGAAAGACAAAAACTAAATAAACTCCCATATCTAAAATGAAAAATGCACCAGATAAGAGGAGTAGCAAATTAAACATCAAATAAAAAGATCTGTGAATTGAAGATACAGTAAAATGAAACACAGAGAAAACAACAACAAGTCAAAATAGAAGCACAGATTATCCGTAAGCTCCAAAACAGCTTCAAGCAGTGCCATGTATATGTAATTGGAGTCCCTGTCAAAGGCGGGAGGGGGGGTACAGAAAAATTGTTTGAAACTATAGCCAAAAATTTTAGCCAAACACAACACAAATTTCATGGAAACTATAAACCCACAGACTCAAGCTCAATGAAACCCACACACAAGAATCATAAGAAAACTACACCAAACCGTGTCGCAATAAGTCATAACTAAAGACAAGGAGAAAAATCGTTTTTTAAAGATTGTATTTATTTGAGAGAGCATGCACAAGCAGGTGGAGCAGCAGACAGAGAGAGAGAGGGAGAAGCAGGCTCCCCACTGAGCAAGGAGCCCAATGCGGGGCTTGATCCGAGGACCCTGGGATCATGACCTCAGCAGAAGGCAGATGCCTCACCAACTGAGCCACCCAGGCGCCCCAAAGAGAAAAATTTTAAAGGCAGACAAAGGGGGGCACCTGGGTGGCTCAGCTGGTTGAGCATCTGCCTTCAGCTCTGGTCATGATCCTGGAGTCCCGGGATTGAGCCCCGTGTCCGGCTCCCCACTCAGCAGGGAGTCAGCTTCTCCCTCTCCCTCTGCCCCACCTCCCCGCTGTGTTCTCTCTCCCTCTCTTAAATAAATAGTCTTTTAAAAAAAGCAAAGGGTTAAAAACTTAAAGAGCTTTTCCATCTGAAACTCAAACTTAAGAATAACGGCAGATTTCTTATTGGAAACAATGCGAGTGAGTGGGCGATGGAAGAACATCCCGCACGCTCTAAAAGGTAAAAAGGCAGAACTAGAATTTTATGACCGGTGAAGACATCTTTCAAAGATGAATACTTGCCACACGTGTAAAAGCGGCAAGACCACATGACCAGGTATGCGAGGCTTTCCTATAGGAAATGTTAAAGGAGAGATGTCAGGCGGAAGGAAACGATAACCAGATAAAAATATGAAATGACATAAGAGAAGGAAGACACTTGGAAGTGATAATCGCACAGGTAAATATATGCCTTTTCCTATTTATTCACTGATTTATAGATTTATGGATTGGGGGAGGGGCAGAAGGAGAGGAAGAGAAAGAATCTTAAGCAGGCTCCATGCCCAGAGCAGAGCCTGATGTGGGGCTCGATCTTATGATGCTGAGATCATGACCTGAGCCAAAAATCAAGTCAGACACTTAACCGACTGAGCCACTCGGGTGTCCCATATGCTTTTTCTTATTTAAACCTCTTTAAATGACAACTGACTTTTTAAAAAATGTAGTGTAGGCTTTATAAAATACAAGAAAGAAAAACACGTGATCGTAGCACAGAACCGAGCCAGATGCTGGAAGGATGTGACTGGAAGGTTCTCAGACGGCAGTGGTGTGACAGCACTCAGAGACGGGCTGGAATCAGATCAAAGTCTTTACTAGAAGCCCTTAAGCAACCGTCGAAATAACAAAACACAGAGTTACAGCTATCAAGCCAACCAAGGAAAGAAAATGAATCACAAAATTCTATGTCTAAACAAAGGCAGAAAAAAGGTGAACAGAGACCAGATGAGATGAGCAGAAAACCCGCAGCAAGGTGACAGATCGAAACCAAGCCATTACCATTTTCACATTAAATAGGAGCCCACTCTGAGCTTTCTTAAGAAATGCACATTAAGGGGTGCCTGGGTGGCTCAGTCAGTGATGTGTCTACTTTCAGCTCGGGTCATGATCCCAGGGTCCTCGGATCGAGCCCCAAGTCGGGCTCCCTGCTCAGTGGGGAGTCTGCTTCTCCCTCTGCCTCTGCCCCCACCCTGCTCGTGCTCTCTCCCTCTCTTGCTCTCTCTCAAATAAATAAATAAAATCTTAAGAAAGAAAGAAAGAAAGAAAGAAAGAAAGAAAGAAAGAAAGAAAGAAAGAAAGGCACGTTAAAAATAAAAATAGCTGAGGGGCGCTCAGCTGGCCCCATCAGTGGAGCGTGCAGCTCTTGCTCTCCGGGTCATGGGTTCAAGCCCCACACTGGGAGAGGACTAAAAAATAAATAAACTTAAAAAAAAAAAAGGAGGAGGGTTTAAAAACAATAGCTGACAAGCAAAATGATGGGACAAGGCATATAGCACATTAATATGAATCAAATGAGTAGTTATACTATTTTACCAGAAAATTGAAGAGAAGGAAAATTCTCAATTCATTCTATGAGGCCAATGTCACCCTGTTACTAAAAAAAACAAAAAACAAAACAACAACATGTCAGTATCTTTCGTGAACACAGACACAAAAGTTCTAAACAAAATTTTAGCAAACGAAATCCAACAGCATATATTTCATGACCAAGGGTGATTTGTACCAGGAACGCAAGGGAGATTTAAGATTTGCAAATCATTGTAGTTCACCATATTAACAAACTAAAAAGAAAAACCATACGACCATGTCAATAGCTGCCAAAAAAAAAAAAAAGCTTTTAACAAAACGCAACATTGATCCGTGACACACACGCTCCGCAGACAAGGACCAGAGAGAAACTTTCTCAGCCTGAGAAAGGACATCTCTGAAGACCACACAGCCAACATCACGCTTACAGTGGAAGCCTGAAAATGTTCCCCCAAGAACGGGGACAAGACAGGGACCATTGTTCTCACAGGTTCTGTTCAATAAGACAGCCAAAACAAAAGGGCCTGATTGGAAGGAGGAAATAAATCGTCTCCATCTGCAGACGACGTGACGGTCCGTCCGTGTAGGACATTCTCTGGAATCCTCGCACAAGCTCCTAGAACCCGAAGTGATTTTTAGCGGCACTAAAGGACGCAAGACGAATACGGCACAATCCTGTGTTTCTACAGAGCTGCAGTGAACCACTGGAAACCGGCATCTAAAGCGATACCGTTTAGAATATCAACAAAAACCACAATAAGCCTAGGGGAAATCTGACGAAGGACGTGGAATGCCCACATGCTGAACACAGCAACACACCGTGGAGGAAAATAAAGGTGTCAGTGAAGAGAGAGACCGCCTTCCCACGCGGGCCCCCAAAGTTCAAGTTCGTGTGAGCCTCTGCAAGCCAATCAGGAAGCCAGCGGCACAGGACGTCCCCAGAGCTGATGACCAGCATCCAAGTGGACAGCCTGCACCACGGGCACGACAAGGCGTTCTGCTGACCTTCCTGGGGACAAATGTTATTATTTCCAGTTTGCACTTGCAGAAAAAAAGTGGGCCGGAAGCAAACAGCCCTGGGTATCCCTTTTCCAGACGAACCTGTGAGCGGGTGTGTCCCCCTCCCCACCAACACCCCTTACGTATCAGAGAAAGCCGCAGGCACAGAAAACGTGCTTCTCCTTATCTCAAGGGACGCCCCCTGCTGGTGTGCTTGATCGATAGGTACGGGATGGAAGGAAAGAGGACACAGGAACCGTTCCCACACAGAAACACGGAGGAGGTGCCGAGCGTTGCTAATTTATGGCCTGGGCAGTTAGAAGAGCTTTTCCTAGCAGGGCAGGAGCAGACGAAATGCGAGAAAACGCCAAGCTCCCTACCTAAACCCACCTGACAGTGCTGCACACAAGAAGTCCGCAGCTCAAGTCCAAGTTGCAAAAACTAAGCAAAAAAAAACAAACAAACCCCGATGCTCAGTTCCTTGTTAAAATAGATCCAGGCATCTAGAGAACACCTACAGATGGCATGTTTGAGAAAGCCTGTCAATCCACGCCACAAACCACACCACACCAGCCCACACACCAATGTGGATCGACTCAGCATCAGCCCGGGAACGTAAGCCTCTAGAAAATGCCAGAACCACAACCCGCCGACTGACACCCTGGGCAGCCAGCACCTGGAACGAGGGCAGAGACGTGGAGACACGGGGGGGGGGGGCACATTCCAGAGCACCCCTGCCCTCTGGGGGGGCCCCGGGCATGTCGGCTACCTACTGTATTTTGCACTACAAAGCCACTTCCACGTCCACACGGACAGAAAATGGGGAGGGTGGGGACTTAGATGCAGCCGAGGAACAGCACCTTGACTGTGCAACAGCACTTCTCCCTGCAAGCTGGCAAGAGTTCCAAATGTCACTGTAAAAACCTGGTGCTGGTTCTCGCCGAAGCGCGGTCCACGCTCACGGGCAAAAAAGCTGTCCGCTAGCAGGCGACAACCACGGGGGCAGGATGTCCGGCCGTGGACAGTGGCAGTGAGACCCCAGGGGCAGCCCTGCAGGTCAGCCCACCCCTGGGCAAGAGTGGCCAGGGCTGAAAGCACCAGAGGCTGTCGGACAAAATCCAGCAAAAAGGCTGCCCGAGGTATCTGCTAGAGGGGACGTGCCGGAATGTTCCACGTCCAGGGCAACTTCCGATGCCTTCTGAATTAATGGAATCGGTGCAAAACAGAAACCAGAGCTGTGAGGTTGCATACATACCGCTGGTTCTCAGATCTGGACCCTGTCAACCCCTCCCAGGGGGTTTTCAAAGGTTCAGATCCCGAACCGGAGAGGGATCTGCTGAGTCAGGATCTCTGCGGTAGGGGGTGGGGGGACTGGAATCATAGAAGGAAATCAACCCCGAGGATTCCCATCTGCAGCCACGTCAGCACCATGGCTGTGTTCAACCTGCCAGTAGGATCGGAGACCCCCCTGCAGCAACCCCCCCAGGGGCCCTAGCTCCCATTCCCTCCCCCTTACAGGGGGTGCCTGTGAAGGTAAAAAGGGTTTTGTCTTCGTGGAGGAAAAACAAAATCCTTCTTCCTGCAATTTCCAGGTCCTGAGGCTGGTTCTGCAGCCTTCTGGAAGCCTGAGGTCTTTTCCTCCCGTGGGACCACCTTCTTTCAGGAAAAGGAAACCTTCCCGCCCAGTCTGGTCCGATCGCAGGCTCCCCACGGCTGCTGGGCTGTCCTGCATTCCTAGCATCTGGTGAGGAGAGGCACGGACCGTCTCTGCCCCAGGGACGTCCCAGTTCCCGGGGCTGCTGGACACAGCACCGCAGAGCAGGTGGCGACGGCATGGGGTGTCCGCTCTCTCGCAGCCCTGGGGCCAGAAGTCCAAAGTCAGGCCATCGGCAGGCTCCCTCTGGGAGCTCTCGGAGAACCCCAGTCCGGGCCTTTCTGCCGGCTTCCTTTGGCAGCTGTCTTCACATCGTCTTCCCTCTGTGTCTGTGTCCACATTTTCTCTTTCCGTAAGGACACTGGTCACACTGGGTCAGGGCCACCCTAATGACCTCATCTTGACCATGTGCAAAGACCTTACCTCCAAGTAAGGTCACATTCACAGTACTGGGGGTTGGGGCTCCACATGTCTTGGGGGGCCCACTCCAATCCCGGAGAGAAGAGACGGGAGCCAGACCGGCACACTGAGTGTGCAGAGTAGCAGCCTTGGTTTCCCCAGGTCCAGGGCTTCCCTCCCATAACGCGGCCCACCGTGTGCGGTACCAGCGGCCCGGTCTGCATCACCATGGCAGAATCTGGGCTCAGGGAACCAGGACCAAACGCGGACATTCTGCCCCCGCTGCTACGGTGAGCGACACGCTGAGCTTCATCTCTGACCCGGAGGTTTTGTGTCTTCTGCCAGCATCGTGAAACTGCGGTTCAAACCCCCCGTATCCTAGCCATCCCTGAGACCCGGCCACTTCACCCCTTGATCGCTCTCCAAACCTGCCCGCTGCCCGCACCGTGCGTGCGTCATCCTGCCCGCCTGCACCCAGCCGCCTCCCCACCACGCACTTGCACAGCCTCGACCCCATCGCAGCGTAAGTCGGGGCCTCGACTGCCTCCAGCAGGCTCGCCCCCATCACAGCATAAGTCGGGGCCTCGATCACCTCTGGCAGCCTCGCCCCCATCACAGCATAAGTCGGGGCCTCGACTGCCTCCAGCAGGCTCGCCCCCATCACAGCGTAAGTCGGGGCCTTGACCGCCTCTGGCAGCCTCGCCCCCCATCACACTGTAAGTCGGGGCCTCGACTGTCTCCAGCAGGCTCGCCCCCTATCACAGCATAAGTCGGGGGTGCACCAACAGCCAGGTCAGGTCAGGCTCCTTTGCTCCCCGTCATCAGTAGCTGCGTGGCTTCCTGTCAAAGTAGCGACGCCAGTCATCGTGAACACTAATAGAGGACTATATGCTGCACATGCATTATCGGATTTAATCCAGACAACGATCCAATGGGGACAGCTTACAGATCTTGCGTGGAAGGAAAGGCACAGCAAGATTTAACTGCTTCCCAAGATCGCACGGGTACTGGCTGATGGTGGCAGGATTCGAACCCACTGGCTGACTTCAGAGCCCACGAGGTTACATCACAGCCCACTGCGGCCTCCCACTGACAGTTTGTATTAAGCAAACGTTAGGGTCGGGATCCTGCCGCAGATTCAGGGTGGCCACACTCTCTGCAAACTACTCCCATCGAGAGGGGAGCCTTACTTCCCATCTCCTTGAACCTGGGTCAGTCCAGTGGCAGAAACAAGCCACGAAACTTGTGCAGCTGAGCGTTCAGAGCGTTGGCTTCCATCCTCCCTGCTCACAACACTCCACCCTCTGCAAGGCGGCTCCCACGTGCAGAGTTCACCGACCCTGAGCGCATCCTGGACAGAGGGACCTCCGGAGCGCAGTGAGTAACACCGGCTGATCCCTGCCTGAAAGCCCGACCCACAGACCCACAAGCAAGCAAAGGGCTGTTGTGTCCCGTCCCTGACTCCCGGTATCATTCCCTAAGCAGCCGTAGCTGACATTCTAGGTCTGCTTCTTGGCTAGACTGGCGTTCACTCCAAGAGACAGGGCAGCTCTATCTCCTTTGGCTGCTGAGCCATGCTGGGCACTGAGCACGCCTCCCCCCAGTGCACCCTCGGCTCTGACGCCGGCCCAGCACCCCCGGGCAGCTGCCACAGGGACCACCGGCACCGGGCGGAGGGACTCCTCGGTGTGTCTCCAGAGCTGGAGGAAAGCAGCCCTCACCCCACACCCGGGCCCTGGCACTCCCTCCCGGAGCCTGAACCAGCAGGAAGGCCTAGAAAAGCCCACGCAGCTCTCCACCTGCCAGAACAGGCCGTCCCTCTGCCGGCTGAGGATTTCCAACCAGGCCCTGCATGGGCCCTTCCAGAAACAGAATTCCCTCCCTCTGGGGAGGGGGGCTTCCCTGCAAGGGCAACCGGAAAACACAGCGGGTATGTACAGCTGATGTCTGGGAAGGCACGGGTACGTGAATCATTGACAGACAGAAATAACAGAGCAGAAGAATCGCCCTGGCAACCAGGTAGAGCCGTAGAGACAATGAAACGAACCGTACCGAAAAGTCAAGACAGAACAGGTGCAGAGCGTGAGCGTGCCCCGTGGGGCCCGTCCTTCCACCCACCATCCATCCAGCCGCCCCACCTCAGTGACCCAGGGCCCTGCCTGGCGCCAGGGTCCCTGAGGTCTCCCCGGAGCCTGACCTTTCCTACTCTTGAGGTGGGAGGGCACCTAGCACCCAGTGACCCCAGTGGGAAGAGGAGAACAGACAAGACTCTCCTGATGCAGGACGGATGCGTCCAATGTTCTGGCCTGATACCATCAACCGCTCATTTTCTCTACCACCCCGCTGCACGTCCTTGGTCCCAAGCCACGTCCTGAGTGCTCCTTGGCCTCGCCCGGTTTCCCTGGTACCATCCGCTTCCCTTGGCCCCATGACCGTATCCCATTCCAGACTTAGCGGCATTAGCCCAGCGCCTGGTGCGTCCCAGGTAATCGAGCAGTGTATACAGAAGGGCTGAACCCCGTGTACCTCAGAGAGTATCACCCCATCTTCACACATGAGCCCACCGACACCCAGAGAGGGTGCGTTAGGAGCCCAATGCCACACAGCTGGCGGGTCTCAGAGGCGGACTCTGAATCCAGACCTCCCTTCCAAAGCCTCGACTGCTGAGCCTGCGGCTTCTCTGGGGACACACACGAGGCCAGAGCCTCAAAGCTAAAGCCCGGGCTCCCCCAGCACACAGATCTCAAAGCCCAGAGCCTGGGGAGGGGCTGGCCACCCGGCTGCAGTGACAGGACAGCTGAGCAGTCGGACCACCTCCAGTGGGATGGGGCAGAGTGGCGCCCGCAGGGGCAGCTTTCTCTCTCCGGCCTGGCACAGAGCACGTTTCCAGAAATGCCGCAGGAGAGCAAGATGGGAGCCAAGCAGCACCAGATGCGGCAGGCGTGCTCCCCACCCCCAGCAAGGCTGTCCACACACGATGAAAAGCCCAGCTACCACCGCCCCAGCCTCCTGGAGGCGCTGTGCCCCGCTGCCCCCCTGCCGGTCCTCCAGCCCACGCGCTGGTCCGAGCCGGAGAGATGTGCTTCATCAACTCCCAGGAAGGCGTGGGTGGCGGCTTCCGAAGGCTATGTTCTCCTTGCTTTTAGTCAACGACAGGGTCCTGGAGACATGCGGTCAATACTTGCTGAGGGAGGGAGGGAAGGTGCTGTGCTCCTGAGGTCCTAGGGGCCAGGAACCCCGCACGGACATCTGTGCCACTTCTCAGACAAAGCGACAACGGGTCACTGCTGCCTACAAGCTGAAATGTGGGGACCGGTGGTTACAAGACCAAGCGCGGACGATGAGGGCAGAGGAAACATTCCGAGGGAGGATGGTGAGTTCCGTGTTAGCTTTCTGAGTTTGAGGGGTGTATCAGTTAGCTCCAGCCGCTGTAACGAACACCACACACGGAGAAGCTCACACAGCAGACGTGCCCCGTCCCCCGGTCCTGGAAGCCGAGGCCCGAGATGCAGGCGCGGGCAGGCGGGGTCCCCCTGAGGCCTCTCTCCTCGTGTGTGGACAGCCGTGCTCCCCCCGTATCCTCACGGGGTCATCCCTCCCTGAGTGTCTGTGTCCTGACGTCCTCTTCCTGTAAGGACCCCAGTTGTGTCTCAGGGCCCACCTCGGTGACCCCATTTTAACTGAATCACTTCTTCCAAGCCCCACCTCCAGATACAGCCACATTCTGGGGTTTGGGGGCTCAGGTTTCACCATACACAAGAGGGGGACACAGGTCGGCCTGCAACAATGCTCTTCCCTGGTGTTTCATGCCAGGCCCGTGCTGACAGCGCCCCTTGTAAAAGATGGGGCTGCATCGATGAGCCCGTGCCAACATGTCTGCGGAACAGCTGTTCGCGCCCTAAGTCACAGACATGATGCTGTACCCCGATCGTGGCGGGAATCCAGTCTCCCTGATTGGAACAAGACGACACTGCGACCTCCCAAGCTTCCCCACGGCTAGTCCCAGGACCCGAACCCGAACCTTCACGAAGATACCTTCACAGGCGAGAACCGCAAGGCATGGGTTAAGAACACAGTGTGTCCCACCCTCGACGGAAATATCAGGAAAATTACTTAATCAATCCAATTTTATACTTTCTGCTTTCCGTCATTACTAGAATATTCACTTACAAATGCAAATTGCAAAGAAATCTATATTCATTAAGGCTTTCTTTTTCCTAGAGTTTTTATCAAGCCATCAGGAGGCTATCAGCTCACAAAGGGGACAGGAAAACGGGCAACCCAGAGAACGCAGTCAAGCCTGCTCAATTAAGTCATACGCAGGGCGCCCACGGAAATAGTGAAGTGCCTTTTATAAAACATCACAGCTTGGGGCTCCTGAGTGGCGCAGTCGTTACGCGTCTGCCTTCGGCTCACGGCGTGATCCTGGCGTTCCAGGATCAGGTCCCACATCGGGCTCCTCCACTAGGAGCCTGCTTCTCCCTCTCCCACTCCCCCTGCTTGTGTTCCCTCTCTCGCTGGCTGTCTCTAATAAATAAATAAATAAATCTTTAAAAAAAAAAAAGAAAAAAGAAAAAAGAAAACATCACAGCTTTACTGGGGGAACGTTCCCTATCAAATGTAAACATCCGGTCCGAACAAAAGCTCACTCTTCCTTACTACCTCAGCGAAGTCTGCAGAACCGCTCCGGGTTGTCTGGGGTATTAATACTGGGGAAAAGGAGAATAAAATCCTTCCTCTCGCCAATGCCTTCCGGGCTCCCAGACAGAGCACCCTAGCCACGGCCGGGCCGAAGCCAGACCCTCTGCCGAATCAGACCCGCCGCCCTCCCAAGGCACTGGGCTGGCAGAGGCCCCCACAGAGGCCGGCCGAGAGGGCTTCCCTGCGGGGGTCCCTGCCCACGGGTTCTGTGCCCACCTCCCCACAGCCCTACAGCAATTCCAAGTCAAAGGGGACTTCATTTTTTTGGCCAGACAGCCATACCCACTTCCCGGGTCACCTACCGTTGGGAGAACTATTGGATATGCCAGAGCTGGACGTCGAGCAAGACGTCCCAGCCCCTCCTGACTGCACACGGAGGCGGTGCTGGGATCGCACAGAACACGGCCTTGGAACTGCCAGTCACCTGTCCCCGACCCTAGCCACCTGTCCCTGACCCCGGCGTAGAAGCCAGGGCGGGAGTCCGGCTGGATGCCTGTCAGCACCACCTCCCACTCGGAGCTCTCTGCCTGCAGACCTCGGCCTATTCTGGCCCCATAGCACCTTATTCCTTTGCGAGAGCTGCTGCCACAAACAGGTGACCACAGATGCTTATCAGCTCCCAACTTTGGAAGCTGGAAGTCCCAGAGGGATGCCCTGACCCGGCAGGTTCCTGGTAGACCTGCTCCGGCCTCTCTCCTTGCCTTGTACATGACCACCGTCATGGTCACATGGCCTTCTTCCCGTGGGCGTGTGTGTCTCCAAGCTTCCCCTTTAACAAGGACCCCAGTCACGCTGGATCGGGGCCCACCCAATGACCTCAGGTTACCTGAATCACCTCTGTAAAGGCCCCAGCTCCCAATATGGTCACGTTCTGAGGCACGAGGGACGCCAACGCATGAATCCTGGGGACACGACACGGCCCACGACAGCACCGTCAGCAGGAGCACCGGGCCAAGAGCGCCCCTGGTCCCGAGTTCCGGGGACAGCGTGGCACAGAGAGAACCCCGGACCTTACCAACCCCAAGCGCACGGCCGGGTGAACGGCAGCGGGCAAGTGTCCAGACGGCTCGAGGGAAAGGCTTTCTTCCAGGGGGTCATCAAGACCGAGTCCGAGGAGGTGGGTCCACATGTGGCCGAGCCTCGGGTATAACGAAGTGCCGGCACCTGTCGAGTCCACGTGGCCTTGGTGCCGGGGGGGGCAGGGGGGCCGGCAGGGGTGTAGGGGGCGGGCAGCACCCCCCACACTTCGGCCCCCACCTTCTACCTTCAGCTGTGCACAAGCCGCCTTAACCCCCCACACCTCATACCTCGAGGTTACTCACCTGCGACCCTTCTTAAATCACTGTATGCGTTTAAACTTTTGTTTAAAGAGGAAAAGCAGAAGCAAGCCAGACGGAGATGGGACACAGGTGACTTCGAGGCCCGACGCAGGATTCCAGGGCCAACGAGGCCTCAAGAAGTCACCCTCACGAGAGTGGCGGGTCTGACACCACGGCCCTCAAGTATCTTCGGAGCCAACCCGGGGGCAACATCAGAGTCTCAGGAGAACCGAATAAATGCAAATGGAACCACACAACAGAGGAACTGAGCTGCGAACTCCCTCGCAAACTCTGAGGGCAGGTTCCAAGCGGGCGGGATAATCCAGGCTCCTGCGAGGCGAGCGGGACCCAGGCCTCTGCGAAGCACCACACGCAGGCGGGAACCCGGGAGAACCCGATCCTGCCCGCAGGGCTGGTCTGCGTCCTTCGCCGGTCCACGTTCTGTGGCCCCAAGAAGGCTTAAGCCCAAGGAGAGACGGGAAGGAAGGAGCCAGAGGCCCTCACCTGTTCTGTTCGTGAAATCCAGAAGGGAGGTTTCGTGTTACACACCACACCTGTCTATGCTCGCTACCGAGGCGCACCTGACAAATGCGTCGTGTTTTCCACCAAAATGCGCAACACAACACAACGGAGTAAGAAGGTTTTCCACGGGAGGCGTGACATCGTGTTAAGAACGTTGAACACATTTCGACAACGTTTCAGAGAACTTACAATTGCCCCTGTGTTCAGCACAACGAGATGGATTAGAATTACTCACATACCTGACACGGGATTTTGGGTGAGAATTTAAGGGAATTTGAGTTTGTGAGATCCCACTGTTCTCAAAGTCTCGCTCTTCAGGGACTGTGAAGCCAACGAGGTTCATAAATAGAGAAACGGTTGTAAATTAAATTCTCGAGCCTTAGGAACGTTGAGTTCTTGGGCGTGCACCTCTAATAAATGAAACATCAATTCTAAACGTCCTAAGTAACCAGATACTCTCTCCTCCGGGTGGGAACCTCCAGTCGGGGATGGGTGAGGCACCAGCGTCGGCCCTCTAGACAAGACAGCCGTGGGGGCGCCTGAGTGTCGCGGTCGGTCAAGCGTCGGACTCTTGATTCTGGCTCAGGTCATGATCTCAGGGTCATGAGATCGAGCCCCGTGCTCAGCATGGAGTCTGCTTGGGATTCTCTCTCTCCCTCTGCCCCTCCCCCTGCTTGTGCACGCTCTAAATAAATAAATATTAAAAAAAAAAAAAGACAATGTAGCCGTAAAGAGAGAAGAAGGTCCATAAGTCCCAGCTCAGTACGCCCGTCTACCCCGCCTCTGGCTCCTTCTGTTGAGAAGGACGATCTCCAAGACCCCTAGAAGTCCCCCAGGCCGCCAAACCAGGACTCTCCCACCTGCTGCTCAGAAGGGTCCGTGCGTCCGTCCTGCGCGTACTTGCCGGAGTGCATCCGCGGCAGGCCTCCCTCTCTCCTAGGCGCTTGGGGGACACGGTGAGCAACGCCAACTGAACTCGCTGCTGGAGAGCTTGCGTCCTCCTGGGAGGCAGAACTGAACGGAGGCTCGTGCGTTGGTGTCACCCAAAGTGCGTGAGGAGCCCCCGAGCCCAGGACCCCGCCCGCCAGAGGCCTGGTGCCCATCCTCTAAGGGCAGCCTCATAGGCGCCTCGTAAGTAACTGGATCAACTGGAAGGGAACCCGTGAGCCGCGTCTCGCGCCCACACTCAGCCCAAGGAAAGGACGTTTAAAACAGAGTCCCAGCCACGGAACGTGGGAGTCGGGCAGCTGCTGTGAATTCCAGTGGAGAGGAGTCCGTGTGCGAACACAGGGAAATGACCGCGAAAGACGTCGTTACAGCTACTAGAACAGGCCAGCCACCTCTTGCTGGCCTCCCCGCAAACCTTCCAAAACGGGGATGTGAGTTCGCATCTTGGCCTTTCCGTGTGATGAATCCCGTGGGTGATCCAAGCAGAGCGGACAGACAGTAGGGCGCCCTTCCCAGCAGGTCTGTAACCCCAGTGGGGATCTCCCCTGGGGGAGCGGAGCCTGCAGCCCTCAGGTAAAACTCCTGTTCTGCCAGCCGGACGCCGACCGAGCATTCCGGCGGAGCTTCCGAGAAGGAAGAGAGCCACGGGCCCTTCCTAAGGCCTGCGGGGAACCTCCCCCCTCCGGTGATCGTCTGAGCTCCCAGGGGAAAGCGCCCCTGGCCCGCACCAGACTCCCTTCCGCCCCCAGCGTCGGCGAGCCCGGACCACACTCTCGGGTCCAGCCATGTCCTGGCAGAAGGCTCGTGCCCACAGGTGGGCAGAGTCAGCAGAGACCGGGTACTTCGAGGCAGAGCTGACTCCGCGGTGGTCGCCGTGGGGTCCGAGGCCCCAGCCCCCCTAGCAGGCTTGCCCTGCTGGGCCCAGCGTGTTCTGTGACACTCCACCCGGCACCGAGGATGGCGTGCACGCCCACTTCCTCGAGTCTCAGCAATTCCTGCCTCGGCCACCTGCCACCCACCGTGACCGACACAGGGCTCAGGCGTCACCAGCACTGGGGCCCAGAGCCCGTGATGTGAGTGGGGCCCTCGGGGCCCAAAGACATACCAGTGACCAGAGCTGGTGGAAGGAGTTGTGTCACTGACCCTTGGGGCACTGCCACTCGCTGTGTGACTTTGAGAAGGTCCCTAGACCTCTCTGAACCTCAGCCCCTACACCTGTCATGCAGAGCTTTGGTTCTCCCCTTGCGGCGTCAGTACGGTTAAATCAGACGATGTCCGCGCCCTGTGTTTCCAGTTAAAACGCAAACACCACAACAGAAGTCAGATTCCAAGAAACGTAAGAACCGATGAAACAACCCATGTGTCAGAAATCACGACTCGGCAGCGACCGGTGTCATTGAGCAAAAGCAGCTCCCCGCACACGGGCAGAGCCTGGAGCTCAGACCCCGGATGCAACGGGACCACAAGGACAGACAGCAGTGGGCCTATGCGTGTCCCCCCACCAGGGGACAGCGGGTCACGGCCATGTCCTTCCTCAGCCATGCCCCAAGGGAGGCACTTCATGGACAGGGAAGACACAGGCAGCATAAGGTGACCTGGCTCTCAAGGCCTTTTCTAGAAAATTCAGTCTCCAAGCGGCAGCCTGCAGAAGGCAGCAGGAGCCTCAGGCGAGAGGACAGATGTGACCATCAGCCCCGTCCCTGCTGCCAGCCCCCCGTATCTATGAAGCAAGTCGGTCACCGGGGGCCCTGGAAGGAAAGACGGATGTCACCTGCGGCTGGCAGAGATGGCTGTGCCCTGCCCCCGTGGCCGCGGCCCGCCTGGACTGGTGGGGTTGAGGACAGCTTCACAGACAGTAAGGACACGAGAAGACAGCGGAGCGCCAGGCAGGAAAGCCGGTGGCAGAGAGACCCGCATTTCACTTCGAAACACGTTATTCTTCCTGAAGGCAGGCACGGCTTGGCCTTCTGTGCACTGCTCTAAGACTATTTTTTCTGAGCAGTTCTGGACGCACAGCAACATCGAGGGGAAGACACCGGGATTGCCGACAACCCCCCGCCCCCCACGTGCATGGCCTCCCCACTATCAGCACCCCCCCCAGAAGAGTACACTTGTTGACATCTGATGAACCTACGTGTCACGTCATCGTCACCCGGAGTCCACAGTGGACATCAGGGGTCACTCAGCGGTGTGTGTCCTGTGGGCTCAAATGCGTGATGATGCGTGTCCACCACCACAGTGTCACGCGGAGTGGGGTCCCTGCCCTGTTCATCCCTCCCCCCTCCAACCCCTGACAACCACTGCCTGCCTCTCCCAGAACGTCAGAGTTGGAATCACACAGCGTGTGGCCTTTCCAGATTGGCTTCTCTCACGGAGTAGGACGCATCGTTTCCTCCGTGACTTCTCACGGCTTCACAGCTCCTTCTGTGTTAGCGCCGAGCTCTACCCCATGGTCCGGATGTCCCACAGCTCGTGTACCCATCCACCCGCTGAAGGACATCTCGGCAGCCTCTGAGCTTTGGCAACTATGCAGAGAGCTCCGTAAACACCCGTGTGTCGCTTTTCACGTGGACACAGGTTCTCAGCTCCTGTGGGCAAATACCACGGAGCGTGACTGCGGGATCGTGCCTAAGAAACTGTCCCCGTCTTGCAGAGTGGCTGGCTGCCCCGTCCTGCATTCCCGCCCACGGGGAGCGAGAGTTCCTGCTGCTGCCCAGCCTTTCTCATCAGTGGCCTGATTTTCGCCATTCTCATAGGTGTGCAGTGGCATGTGGTTTTTGTGGGGTTAACTTACAGCTCAGTGGTTACGAGCTGTCTTGTGCAGCAACAGCACCCCCTAATTCCAGACCACTCCTGTCACCTCACAGGGAAACCCCAGGCCTGTACCCGTCACTGCCCATTTTGGCCTCCTCCCAGAGCCCTGCCTCCCCCAGCCACTCCTGCCCACGGCGGCCACTGGCTGCTGTCTCTAGGGGCCCGCCTATCCCGTGCACTCCCGTGACGTGTGCATTTCATTTCATGTAACACACGACCTCCTGCGTCCGGCTTCCCTCACCAGCGTACGTTTCTGATCCGTCCGCGATGCAGCGGGCCACAGCGCTGCATTTCTTCTAACGTGTGGACGATACTCCTTTGATTGGATGGACCACATCTGTCCATCACTCATCTTTTTTTTTAAAGATTTATTTATTTATTTGGGGAGCGGGAAGGGGCAGAGGAGGAGGAGACAGAATCCCAAGCAGACTCCCCGTTGAGCACAGAGCCTGACGCGGGGCTCGATCTCAGGACGCTGAGATCATGACCTGAGCTGAAATCAAGAGTCGGACACGCGACCGACCGAGCCACCCAGGCGCCCCGATCATCTCCTGGTGCACATCTGGGTTATTTCCACCTCGGGGCTGTTGTGAATAACGCTGCCGCGAGCGTTCGCATACACGTTTTCAGTTCTCCTGGACGTACATCCGTGGACATGCTTTCATTCTCGGCCGCCAGCGTCGGTGTGGTTGGACGGCGGCTGTCCCTCAACCGCTGTCACCTCAGATGCACCCACCCTCAGCCAGACCACAGAGCGGCGTCGTGGCTCAACTACTCTGTTTGGTTTTTTAGATCTTTGTTTTAGTGATTACGATACAGGAGAATCTGTGCTCCATGTTTTGATCGCTCCTCATTTAACAAATATTTACTGGGCACCTGCGACGTGGCCGGGCCCCTTACAGGCACCGAGGACACATCAGTGGACAAGACGAAGATCTGTGCCCAGAGCCACCCCACAGAAAGCTAACAGTGGCCGCTTAAGAAAATGAATGGTCCTTAAACGCCTCTTCCAAGACTCAGTCGGTTCCCAGATCTCTCGGAGGACAGCCTGTGGACCCGCGGGCGTTCCTCCTCCCCACACCCTCCTTCCCCACACCAGCCCCAGGACGCCCACGAAACCTCGGCACCCCGAGACACCACACAGAAGGAAACACCATGGAAGGAGAGTGTCCCCACGGAGTTCCAAGCATGTACACCTTGTGATGCCAGCTTTGCTGGAAGTCCAGCGACCATCCCCGTTCTACAGACAGGAAACAGCTTGGGACATCTGGGTGTTGAGTGGCTCGTGATTGCCATGTGGGTGCCATCGCACCCCATAGACGGACTCCAGGGGCAGAGCCCCTCCACCCCTAGTCTGCAGGAAAAAGTCATTGCCTGATGGGTAGAAATGAATTTGGGGTGCGCTGGGGCTGCAACCTGAAACTCCTTCCAGTCACCCTGAACCAAGGAACCTTCTAGAAGCTACCAAGTGCCTTCTGCCAACGCCACATTTTGGGGAGCTTCTCTGAAGGGAGGAGGACCCCTGATCCACAGGACACTGACCACAATTAGGATTATTTGCACAAGCACTGGTATATCTTATTGTCTGACCACGCTGCTATGGGAGGGGCAAGGACTGTGCCCCTGTGGCCCACTGGGTACACAGTAGGTGCTTAACCACAGAGTGCTGAGTGCATGAATGGTGACCCAGCCGCAAGGGTCCAAGGGGCACAAATGACTCCCTGCATTTAAGGTGTTTGCACGAGGCCCGGGAGATGCATCATTCCACTGGTGCGAGCCCGGCTACAGCCTCTATGCTGGGAACGCCGCCCCACCCTGGAGGCTGCTGGTTCCCGGCCGCACCCCTTGTCTCTCTCCACCCCCCACCCCCAGGGCTCCAGACAGGTAAGGCAACAACAGCTCAGAATGTGGAAGGAACCCCAGAGAGCACAGCCGGTCCCCCCAGGGGCTCAAGCCCACACACCTTAACAGCAGCACACATGCACGATGGGCGGGGCTTACCGACCCCATTCTAGTGGTGGGTAGACCGAGGCCAGAGACGTGAGGGTGTTCCAGGCCCACAGCCAGGCAGAGGAAGAGCGAGAACCCAGGGCCCCCAACTCCATGCTCAGTATGCTCCCCATCTCAGGCAGCCCCTCCAGGAGCCTCCAGCCAGGTGGCCCTGCACAGGTGTCCACGGAACCCCCAGGGTTCTACTCTCCACGCAGGGCTCCCGGCCCCACCTAGACCGCCACGCGGCCCACTGCATATAACGGCCACCGTCTCAGGTTCACACACAGAGTGCAGAAGGCAAAAAATGAATGTGGTGCTGACCCAGGTGTCAGAGCCGCAGCCAGGGGCCAGGGAGCCGGACGCCTGTGGGACAGCCTGCACTGGGGCCGGGGGACTTCGGCCCCGGTTTCTATTTTCCAAATTTTCACGGGGTAACAAAATAAAGTTTTATATAGAAAACACATGAAAACCCCCAGATCTAAGTGACCCCAGTCAGCTGCACAGGGTGGGGGTGGCCGCTGGAATCAGGTGGGCCTGGCACGGGGTCCCTGGGATGTGACATCACCCGCCCCCCCCCACCTGCAGGACCCCCCATATCTAAGTAACCCCAGTCAGCCGCAGAGGGTGGGGGCGGCCGCTGGATCAGGTGGGCCTGGCACGGGGTCCCTGGGATGCGACATCACCCGCCCCCCCCACCTGCAGGACCCCCCAGATCCCCCAGTCAGCCGCACAGGGTGGGGGCGGCCGCCGGATCAGGTGGGCCTGGCACGGGGTCCCTGGGATGCGACATCACCCCCCTCCACCTGCAGGACTCCCAGACCTAAGTGACCCCAGTCAGCTGCACAGGGTGGGGGCGGCCGCTAGAATCAGGTGGGCCTGGCACGGGGTCCCTGGGATGTGACATCACCCACCCCCCACCCCACCTGAAGGGCTCAGGGAACACCCTGCTTGCTGAGGATGGGCTTAGTGAGTTACTAATCACTTTGCTCCGCATCGCCCACGGCCGCATCAGACATTGTGTAGTGACTGGTCTCCGTGGTCCCAGACCAAACGCTTCATCCCCATCCAAATCACCCCAGCTCTTGCCGAGGCCTCCTGGCCCTCGCAGGCTGGCAGTGGAGGAATCACAGACCAGGGAGGCTCAGATCCCCCTCCATTTCAGGGACCTCCGTCTAGTGGGTCGGTGGGGGCGTGGGGTGGTGACAGCAAGTTACTACAGAAAAAAGGCCAACAAGGAGCCTGCCCCGTGTTTAAGTAACAATGGGGGGCACGCCCCCACAGACCCCACCCAGGCCCCCGCACAGCGCTCATGCGTCTGGACCCTCCCTCGAGATGCAGTCAGTCCTCCCTGCCTCCTCCGATGGAATCCTTATACTTTTCAACACTTGCTCCATGGAAATTTCAGGGCTGGTACTACTCGTCATCGCAGGGGCTCCGATGGGGTTCCTTCCCATCCCACAGGGTGGTTCGATCAGGGTCTCCGTGGGGACCCGGACGTGGCCAGGGCCTCCTGGACCCACGGCTCCAGGACTGGGCAGGTCATGAGGGGAACCTGGGCCCCCAGGGAAGCCGAGCTGGTTCCAGACCCTCAGGGAGGAGGCGGTGTGTGCGTTCCAGAGTAAGAAACTAAATCCGGAGAGGACCATCCCCTGGGCTTACCCTTCGGGACTCCACATTCAGTGGCCAGGTCTGTGGGTGAGGACAGAGGAAATAGGACTCCCGTTTCCACTGATACCACGCGGGTGCACAAGTGATCCTTCGTCCCACACCGGTGACTCCAGCTAATGAGGGAAACGTGGCCGTGGGCATGTGGGGGCGAGTCCACAAAGGGAAATCCAACTGTCTGCTGGTGACGACAATGACACAGCAAACACCTGTGAGTCGTCGGAGCTCAGATCTGCTAACAACCCACCCACCCAAGACCCCTCCCAGGCAGGGAGCAAGACCAGCCCTACAGAACGCCCCGCAGCCAAGCCTCCCATCCCTGCCCATGCCTCTGACCTACAGGCAAACTGCATGACCTCCATGTGCACGACATCACATGGCTCCCCTCCCCGTGCTTTCCAAAGACCAGGTGCTACCAAGGCATACGGGTAAGTTTGTACACATCATTGGGATGAACGAGGGAGTGAGGGAGGGAAGGTAGGAGGGAGGGAGGGAGGGAGGGAGGAAGGAAGGAAGGAAGGAAGGAAGGAAGGAAGGAAGGAAGGAGGAAGGAAGGGAGGAAGGAAGGAGAAGAAGAAAGGGAGGGAGGGAGGGAGGGAAGGACAGGACAATGAGGATTCCACCAGATAGAAAATGGCAGAAAAGGACCATCCCAGCAGCCAGGACCAGCTGCCCCGGACCCCGTGAGCCTGATTCCTCCCCAGCCCTGTCTGCTTGTCCTCGGCCCCCAAATCCGAACAGCTCCGACTAATCCTCAAGCTGGCATTTCCCTGGAAGCCAGCCCTGAGCCGGCCTTTCTGGGAGGCAGGCCCTGGGAAGGGGCACAGGGCAGACACTGCTCATCTCTGGACAATGAGTAAAGAATTCCTCTGTATCTGTTCCTGTGGGCTTTTATAAGTTGCCCTTCCCTGAATTTCAATTAATTCCATTAACAAATCCGAGACAGAGACAGAGATTGGAGCCCTAGGGACATGCTGGGTTTGACAGTCTAAAGGCTCCCAATAAAAACTTCTGAAGGCCTTAAAAAGTCTAAAATCCAACTAAAGAAAGCTGCCCTGTCGTTCTAACTGTCCCAATATCGCTGTATTTTAACCCAAGAGGGGCACCAAAAGCAAATGCGGCCGGGAAGGCACCTGGAGGGGCAAGGGCTCGAAGCAGGTGCCGCTGGGCGGTGGGACGTGCCCAGGCAGGGGCAGCCGTCAGGGAAGGAGGGAGCCCCAGCAGAGATGAGAGCAGAGAGGACATGGAGATGGCCTGGACGAGGCTCCAGTCCAAGGACAGGAGTGGAATCCCCACCCCATGAACCCTACTCCTCCGGGGCTGCCCCAAATTCCAGGGCACGTCCAGCTGCCTGAGCGGGTGTGCACACAAGCGCCCCTCCCCCACCCCGTGGAGTCCTGGGCAGGTGCTTCGGACGCCCAGCCGGGCAGGACACAGCCCACCGTGAAGGAGCTCCCGGGACAGTGAGGCTGGCGCAGCGGAGGGGCCCAAGGGCATCTGGTGGGAGGCCAGTTAGACACCGGCATGAACCCCAGACATAAACGCACAACAGCACGGAACAGCTGGAGCCCGAGGGTGCACACTCGCCCATGCACACTCGCACACGCACGCACACACCCCTTAGGGTTCAGACAAGGGTCTACTGCGTTCTGGCGTATCACGGGCCAGGGAGATTGAGAAAAAGAAATCTCATAACGCAGTTGGGATGCCACACACTCCATTTCCCCAGGGCAAGATATCTTAAGAAGTGAGATGTACCGTCAGCAGCAGCCCTAACAGGTAGGCCGCTCGCCCCCAGTGTCGGGGAGAAAGTCAACACAGCACACGGCCGGCACTCACACCACGTCCACCGAGCTTCACGTCCAGCTCGCCGTCAGGGGCCGAGTCATGTCAGCCAGGACGGGGGTAAGCTGGTTAGGAACCGGTGGCCGCAGGGGGCGGGGGAGCCTGGACGCTGGAGGCCAAGCCCATCCCCAGGGCACGAGGGCGGTCTCCGCAAGGTGTGGGTAAAGTGCATGGGGCACGGGGTTGGGGGGCTGCCACGGGGCTCTTCTAATCCACAAGCACACGGCAGTGCAGGGGGAGCCCCCAGCCAGGCCAATCAGGACACACAGCTCACTTCCCGCCCCCAGAAAACCGCAACAGCACAGACGCCCCAAGCTGTGCGCGGCTGACTCAGACGCTGATTTGCTTTGCAATGACCCCGGAGTGGGTGCTCTGGCTCGGGGACCCAGCCAGGCGTAGCGTGGGTCAGTCTCCCCGTGTCACATGACACCTGCTCAGCCTTCACTGGGTCACGGAGCCCCCCTTCGTGGGGAGCGTGTTCACAGGACCACGGCATTTGGCGGGCGAGCACATACCCCCACACGCGTGCACACACACGTGCACACACACAGATGCAGTTCCTAAACCTTGGGCAGAAATTCCTGGAATCCTGGCCTCCTCGCAGCAGCTCCCTTGTGGCAGGACAGCTGGGATTCCAGCCCAGCACCAGCTCACCTGGCCGTGGCCCGGCACGAGACCCTCTCTGCTGGCGGTGTCCCTATGCCCTCCGACAGCAAATGCTCTGGTGCGAGGTTCTTACGTGGGGTCCCCCAACACGGCCCCTGCCTCCAGCTGCTCGGGGAGGACACACTGGGGGGCACCCTGCCCAGCATTAGACCCGTGGTGTGGGCTCCTTAGGGGGAACCGGGGAGTGGCAGGAACCGGCCAAAGACTGTTAAGACGCACATTCTCACAAAGACTCATCAGATTCTCAAAGAAGTCTGTGCCCCCACATGTGAAAAACGGCCGGCCTGGCTAACTTCCACGGGCCCTTTCCATGGGGAGCCTCAGTCTGAGGGCTGTTCTGTAAATGCGCCCTTGGTAACCTGTGGTTAAGGCCCAGTGTCACCCCCGGGGAGGGGGGGAGTCCCTGGTTTGGCCATGTGGTTCTTCTCGTTGGAAAGAGACACGTACACATTAGTATTTACATGAATATAACCTTATTCACACCTGGCCTCACCTGACTTCCTTCTCACGGGCAGGCTGTGTCCCTGAGCTCCGCAAATCCAGCCACACGCAGAGAAGACTGGCTCGTAACTCACTGTACCCAGTTACTGCCCCCCACTTGGCACGAGCTTCCGGAGACACCACATTCCACACCTACACCGGGGCCTCCCTGCTACGGAGAACTCGCTCACAGCCCCGGGGCTGCAGGTAAAAGATCTCGGCGAACAGAGATGGGACATGTGGCTGCTGCCCTTTCCTCCCCTGCACCTGGGATCCTGGGACCTCCGAAGCTCGGAGCCAGCTGGCAGGCTGCCCCTCACTCCTTGAGGTCACTGCAGCCCTCGAAGCTTCCTACCCCCGCCCACAGGAACAGCACCAAGATGTCACAGGCCAGGTGGCCTCCCTGGGACTCCCTGGCTCTCCCGTCCCAGAGACCTACCTGCTGGGACATATTTGAAAACTATTTTGTTTTTGTTTTGCAGAAACCCAACTGAAAACACCACGTCACGTGAAACACATTCCTTAGACTGGAGTGCTGAGAAAAATCTGCTCTCCAGATGAAATACTATCAGGCAAATGACCTTTGTTATCCCAGCTTTCCCTTTCCACCCTGGCTACCAGGAAGCTCAGGGGTAAGGACCACAAGTAACTGTAATAACACTCTCTTGCCCCAGAGATTGGTCTTGAAGACCCCTAAGGGTTAGAGCAGAGTTTTACCAGTGGGGCCTGTAGCACAATCATCTGGGAAGCAGGCTAAGACAGATTCCTACTGAACTGGATTCCTTGTGGACACAGTCTTAGAATCTGCAAGATGCCCAAGAGTTCTTGGTCCTTGGGTCAGGCTCTGCGGTCAAAGTGAAATGACACAGCCCATTTCCTAGGACAAAGCAGGCCTTTCTGGAGAATCTGATCTGGCTCTTCCTCCCGTCGTCGTCTTCATCCTTGGGGAGGAGCACACTCTCAGCCCGGGTGCTCTCCGCAGGGGCCACGGGGGACGCAGCAGACACGCGGACTGGGCACGAGGGGCCGGCACTGCTGAGATGCTGAAGCTGTCAGTCCTTGGCTGGGATGTGCAGGAAGATTCGCAGGACAAGCACGGCGAACGCCAGCTCCATCCCGGACCTCCTAAACCCAGTCCTCATGGGGCTTCAGCTGTTTCCGGGAAGAGTCTAGTCCACCGGAGAAGAGTGCCACCTCCCAACTCAGACACCCAGCCCGGGCCCCCTGCTCCCCTGCTCCCCTGCTCTCCACCCCAATGGGGGCTGCAGATGTTTCTTTCCCCATGAGAACTACCCATAGTGGTGTTAGGACGGGGGGGCTATGTTGTGCCCACCGAGTCACACATGAAGATTCTGGGCGGCCAGAGCAGACAAGAGGAGAGAAGCTGCCCCACCAGAAACACACAAGGCAGGAGGAGGGAGCAGAGGGGCTCCGGAGGAGGCCGGCACAGAGCTCTTAAAGGGCAGCCGGGGTGCCTCACACGTCCATGGAGAGTCTTTGAATGCATGGAATGCTCTGGGGCATTTCCGTGGGAGTGTCCAGCCCCCACATGCACACAGGAACCAGCACGTCCCCAGATGTGCCGAGATGATGGAGACGCGCATTGCCCATAGGTGCGGCCCGGGTGGGGCCTCGCAGGAACCAGCTTGCACACGCTGGGCCCTCTGTCCTCAGCCCACTCCCTTTGGAAGCTCTAAAGGGGGACCCTCCCGTCTCTTGCAGCTCCCGGGGACCAGGTGTCCCTGGGCTTGTGGCCACAACCCTCAGTCTCTGCCTCGGGCACCTGAGGCCCTCCTCTTCTGTGTCCAATTCTCCCTCTGCATCCCTCCTGTGATGGTCTCAGGGCTCAACTGGACAAGCCAGGGTGATCTCACGCAGCCTTGACTTAAACAGACCTGCAGCAACTTTGCTCTCGAAGGTGACGTGCCCAGGTCCCCAGGGTTGGGACTTTATAGGATTGGGGGGCACTTTCAACATCCCCACACGGTGGCCTCTGGCTTCTCCTGGTGGTTCCTGGGCTCTGGGGGGGCTACAGTAACTGAGGGTCACCTCCTTTACACAAGCTCAGAGGGGACAAGAATCTGGGGCTCCATCACCTTCATCACCTGGGCCTGCACTGCCCCTGGGGAGGGGGCCGTCACCTGCCCCCCTTTATCTAATGCCCACATGCCAGACCCGGGCTGAGGCTCTGGGATGGAGAGGGGAGAAGCAGGCATGCTTTCGTTCACTGCACAGAAAGCATAAGACACAGCAGACACCTCGTCTCTGCCCCCAGCAGAGTCCGACTCCCCGCCCACTGCAAGCTGGCCCCCCTCCCTCTGGGGGCTCAGATGCGGGGCGGGGGGGTGGAGAGCCCTCTGGTAGCACAGCATCACCCCGCCCTGTAGACGGAGCTGCCGCAGGCACACGGGGTCCCACAACCTCACAGATGCATAGACAACTCCTCCCCGATGTCCCCGGGGGGCACGAGGCTGGCCTCCCTGTCAGAATCCCCCACAGCCCCACTCCAAGCCCAAGGACCCCCAGCTCCAAATCTCTGGAAGTCCTCATAATAACAGTAGCAGAAAGAAAAGGATAAAAGCCAGGCCTCAGAGTTCTGCCCTGGAGGGGTGCCCCTGGGGCTCCCCTCACCTGCTGGGGACAGGAACACAGGCCCACCTCGGGAAGGAGCCTGGTCTCTGCATCTCACCTCTGGGCCATGCCCCATCTCTGCTCTGCCTGGCACCATGGCTTCAGGGGTCCCCTGCAAAAGCCAGCTAAGGAAGACCTGGTTGTGGGAGGAGGGAGAGAAGGAGAGAGGGAGGGAAGGAGAGAGAGAGGGAGGAAGGAAGGAGGGAGGGAGGATGGGAGCGGAGAGAGGGAAGGAGAAGGGAGAGAGAGGGGAAGGAGGGAAGGAAGGAAGGAGAGAGGGAGGGGAGGGAGGACAGGAGGAGCAGTGAAGGGGCCTCCCCTGCTCTCACTCACTCATCAGAGGCTGCCCGGCCCCCTCCCTCCTGCTCCCTCGGGTGGACCCCCCCCCACTATGGCTTTTGCTCCGTGCCCTTGCTGGTCACCACGTGCCACCGAGCTGCTGGACGGTCTGCACAACTGGTCACTTCCAATTACATTTCAGTTTTGTCCCATTATGACACCAAGATTCCCTTATCCCGTATTCCTCTTTGCTGGAAATCATAGTTCATTCCCATTTTTCGCGATCATAAATTGTGCCAAGCTGAACATCCTTAGGTTTGCAAATACACGTCACTCTTCCCTCAGGTTAATCCCCAGGGCGGGATCTGGGGACCAAGGAGGGCACCCATCGTTAAGCAGAGATATCTGTGTACCCAAGCAAAGGGAAGTGCCGGCTCGTGCCTCGGACTATTTCATCATCACGTGGGCCACCTGGGGCATCCCCACGACGGGGCAGCAATGGGGGAAGGGCCCGCGGGGGCACCTGAGCAGCCCCCCTGCGGGTCTCGAGCAGGCGCGATCTTCTCCTTCTGGTGCCCGGCAGCCAGCAGCTCCCACGAAAACAGCTCTTCAAATAAACAAATCATCTGCATCTTATTTTTCATTTTCTGTATTGTCTCATGTTTTGGCACCTCCGGGGTGGGGGTGCTGACGGACCCGGGGGGAGACTGCCCCGCCCAGGCCAACGCCACACGGGGCACACGGCTGAGGATCAAAATGGACCGAGGAGACGACACCACTGTGCGCCCAGCAGGACGGCCAGGATCACAGACCGACGGTCACGGGCGCTGGCAGGGACGCGGAGAACAGGAACCCTCGCACGAGGCCGACTGAAAGGGGAAACGGTTCTCCCAGTTGGGAGAACAGTCTGGCGGCTCCTGAAAGGTTAAACCCAGAGCTGCCTCGAGATGAGGCAAAGCCATCCTTCCTGGCTACGTACTCAGAACACATGGAAACATACGTCCGCGTGGAACTCGGATGGGGATGCTCGCGGCAGCCTCGCTCATCACGGACATTTTAGTGGGAATAGCGCAAATGTCCACCCCTGATGAACAGACACGTGGCATGAGGTCCGCCCATCGCCGAGAAACAGGACCGACACCCTGACACCTGCTCCAACGCGGACGATCCTGAAGACACAGACGGCGACACGGCACGCAAGTCCCTGCAGGTGAAGTGTCCGGAAGAGACAAGTCCGCACGGACAGAGGGCGGGCTCCTGGGGAGGTGACCACTAACGGGCTCACGGGTTTTTCTAGGGTGGGGGAAGGGTGCGGGAAGGGTGCTGAACAGGATTTAAGTTGATTGTGCTGAGGACAGCAGAGCTCTGTAAATACACGAAAAAGAGCTGAATGGTACTCCCTTTAAACAGGGGAGCTGTAGGGCGGGTGAATTACATCTCAATAAAGCTATTTCTTAAATTTTGTAGACTGACTCCGTGGTGCCCAGAGATGGGTGGGTGGCCGCAGGGTCCGGCGTGTTTATCTGCCCCCCAGTCAGGAAGTGGGGCTCTGCCCAGGAGAGGGCACCGCGGCCCCTGAGCTCCCTGAGCTCCAGAACTCTTGATGACCAAGCGTCATGTGAAGAGCCAATGACCCCGGGAGCAGAGATAAGTTACAAACAGAGCACTGGACGTAACTAACTGGGAGGAATGCCCGGAACTGGGTCTGCTTGACCGTCGACCCAGCCCTGAGTCACGAGCCTGGCTCTTTCAGCATCAGTGGACGTGGGCCCGAATGCCTGCTGCCCGGCACCCCAGCAGGAAGGAGCCCCCCGTCCAGGGTCAGCACCCTCTACAGTCAAAAGCAAGCCACATAACTTAACCAAGACTCTGTGGGCTTCAGACCAAGAGGCCACCAGATGCCACCATACTGAGGGCCCGTGCCCCTGGGATTTGTGGAGACGGAGCGAGTCACAGCCTCCCGTCACAGACACACTGCTGGTTCTCAGCACTCAGCATGCCCAGGTCACGTAGAACAGGGCTGGCAAGCGTTTCTGTAAACAGCCAGCGAGGATATGTCTTCAGCTCTGCAGACCACACAGTCCGTCACATCCAGGATGCTGCTGGAGCGAGAAAGCAGCCTGAGACGGCATGCAAAGGGGCGGACGTGGCTGCGTGACAATAAAACTTTATTTACAAAAGGCAACCTGTAGACTGGGGGAAACGATTTGCAAATCACACGTCCGGCAAGGGATTAACAGCCATAGCATATAAATACCTCCTATAACGTAATAACCAAAATCAAGCAACCCCATTGGAAAATGGGCAAAGGACTTGGATGGATATTTCTCCAAAGATACAGGGATGGAAAACAAGCCCACGAAGGGACGCGCAGCATCCCCTGTCGTCAGGGAAACGCAAATCAAAACCACAGTGAGACACCACCTCAAGCCCACCAGGGTGACTAGGAGCAAAAAGACAAAACAACGCGCTGGGGAGGGTGTGGAGAAACGGGGACCCTTCTGCATGGCTCCTGGGAAGGTAAAGTGGGGCAGCTGCCCCAGAAAGCAGCTGGCGGCTCCTCTAAGGGAAAGCAGGGTAACCACGTGACCCAGCCAGCCCACGTCCGGGCGCATCTCCAGAAGAAGGGAGAGCAGGGACTCGAACAGGTATTTGCACATCCATTCCCCCAGCAGCACTCCTCACGACAGCTGAAGTTGGAAGAAAGCGACCCAAGCATCCACAGACAGACAGACGAGCGGACAGACAAGACGTGGTCCATCCACGCACCAGACTGTCACTCAGCCTGAACACGGAGGGAGGGACACGCTGACACCGGCCACAGTGTGGATGGACCTGGGGGACGTGATGCTGAGTGAAATAGGCCAGACGCAAAGGGACAAATCCTGCAGGATTCACCCACATGAGGTCCCTGGGGTCTCCAGATTCACAGGGACAGAAAGTGGACAGCAGGCACCGGGGCCGGGGGAAGGACGGAAGTCGGTGTCTCAAGGGGACAGTGAGTGGACAGCGGACACCGGGGCCGGGGGAAGGACGGGGGTCGGTGTCTCAGGGGAACAGTGAGTGGACAGCAGACACCGGGGCCGGGGGAAGGACGGAAGTCGGTGTCTCAGGGGGACAGTGAGTGGACAGCGGACACCGGGGCCGGGGGAAGGACGGGGGTCGGTGTCTCAGGGGGACAGTGAGTGGACAGCGGACACCGGGGCCGGGGGAAGGACGGGGGTCGGTGTCTCAGGGGAACAGTGAGTGGACAGCGGACACCGGGGCCGGGGGAAGGACGGGGGTCGGTGTCTCAGGGGAACAGTGAGTGGACAGCAGACACCGGGGCCGGGGGAAGGACGGGGGTCGGTGTCTCAGGGGAACAGTGAGTGGACAGCAGACACCGGGGCCGGGGGAAGGACGGGGGTCGGTGTCTCAGGGGAACAGTGAGTGGACAGCGGACACCGGGGCCGGGGGAAGGACGGGGGTCGGTGTCTCAGGGGAACAGTGAGTGGACAGCGGACACCGGGGCCGGGGGAAGGACGGGGGTCGGTGTCTCAGGGGAACAGTGAGTGGACAGCGGACACCGGGGCCGGGGGAAGGACGGGGGTCGGTGTCTCAGGGGAACAGTGAGTGGACAGCGGACACCGGGGCCGGGGGAAGGACGGGGGTCGGTGTCTCAGGGGAACAGTGAGTGGACAGCGGACACCGGGGCCGGGGGAAGGACGGGGGTCGGTGTCTCAGGGGAACAGTGAGTGGACAGCGGACACCGGGGCCGGGGGAAGGACGGGGGTCGGTGTCTCAGGGGAACACAATCTGCTTAATGCCCCGAGCTGTGCACTTAAACGCGGCTAAGCGGTACACTTTGTATCATGTGTAATTTACCGCCATAAAACAACGTATTGACAAAAGCAGACGATGGGCAGGATTCGGCGTGTGAGCCAGGCTGTGCCGAGCCCTGACACAACCGCACGCCCGGCCCTGGTTCTGGAGCGAACGCCTGAGCATCGCGGCAGAAGACAGAGTTCTGGCCCGAGCCGCGTGCTCGCAATGCCCGTCTGCTGCCTCGCCCCACCGCCAGGACGATCACCGGGGGGGACCTGCAGCCCTCCCCGCCATCTGGTTAACCCCGAGGGCGTCTGAGTGCACCCTCCAGCGGCAAGGGTCATTTGAGGCAATAACAAAGAACACTCAGGCAAGCCAGATCCTTGAATTCGCAGGCCAGCACCTTTAATTTGCAGGAGGAAGTAAATTAACTGTCACTGTGAAGTGGAACCTTCTGCCGCTAATTACATGCCATCCTGGCTACTAACTGGAGCACCGCTCAAGGGTCATGTCCGGGCCTCCTGAGTGCGCTGTCAAAAGCCCGAAGCCCAGAATCCACGCAGCTTTATGACGTGATAAACGTCTCCACGCAGACGATGCTGCGGCCAGGGCGTGGGGGACACGAGGGGCCCACACGGGGGCCCCATGGGAGGAGTGGAGGCCCTTAGGACATCGGGAAATCACTGAGGAGCAGGGTCCCTAGGCAGCACTGGGGCGCTCGAGGACCCAGGACGCGCAGCTGAAAGGGAGGAAAAGCAGCCCTGAGGAGCCTCAGCCTGACCGCTCCGCCACCAGCCCGGGACACAGCACTGCCCGGCCCACAGGAGCCCAACGTGCCAGTGAGGGAAAGCCCTCTCCATCCACAGCACAAGGACCTCCATCCATCCTGCCTCTGGCCGAGAGCCCTGGGATGTTCTTTTTGGGCTAGTCTCTCTGTGAACGGCCACCCCGTATCCTAGAGATGGCCAGCTACCACTATGGATTCACCCCTAGCCTTCCGGAGGGGCCCAGACCGGCTCTTTCCTTCTTCCCTCCCTTGTGCGGCAACAACCACCATCACACGAGTGGGGACTCTGCAATCCAGTGCTCCCCACGATCGGGGCGCCAACAGACGTTCCCTCAGAACAGACTCAGGGCCCAGCCCTGACAAAGTGCTTGCAGAGAAATGTCCACAGGGCAGCCCATCACCACAGACCCCAGGACGGTGACAGGCCAGAGCTCCAAGCAACTGGCCAAGTGTCCTTTTCACATAAAGAAACCCAGAAGTAAGAAGGCGTTGGTGCGAGCTGGAGCTCAGCGATGTTCCTCCTGGTCCTGAGCCAACGTGGCCCAGCTGGCCTGAAGCAGACGCCCGCAAAGGCAAGCACAGTGAATGAGCGGGTACTGTGTGCAGGCCAGGGTTCGAAGCCAGGTGGTTCCTGACAAGGGGACAGCATCAGGCATCGGCTGGAGACAGAGGAAGGGGAATCCCAGCTCTGCCCATTCAGCTGGGGCAGCTGGGGCCGGCAGGTTCCTCCACGGAGCCCCCCACCATCTCCCGGCCAGGAGAACGCCCCTCTTTGCCCAGGGGAGGGGCGGGACGCAGCTCAGAGCACATGGAGGAACAGCATGGAAGGGCCTGAACAGGGGAATGAGGTCACACTGGATTTCACGCAGGACTGGGAGTGGCGCCCCCCAAAGCCGAGAGTGACCAGCACAGGGACAGGGTAGGGGCTCTGTCACTTGGCTCTTCCCTGCCGTGTTTATTTCCCCAGGACATACATTCCCACCGGGGTCTCGGAGGGTGAAACAGATCTTAGTGTTTGTAAGTAAAAGGTACAGACATAGAACAGGCTCACAGACGGACCCATAGCATCTCGCAGTAACATTCCACTGGGGTGGACAATTAGGAACAAATGTCTAAAATATCTTCTCGGACAGACAATTAAAAAAGTAAGTTTGAGAAACACTGTCCAAAGGGGTCTGGACCTCCCATACCGTCTCTGACGGTCCCAGCAGCAGGGCCAGGCAAGAGGACCCCGCGTGTGCTCAGCCCAGGCTGGATTTAGCCACTCCGTGCCCACATGGCTGCAAGAGAGGTATGTGCCTGCTGGGTGCCCACATCCTCCCGAGAACAGCAATGACCTTGCTTTCCTTATGCAGACGGTCAAGGTAAGATCCACATGTGGGCAGCACTCAGCAATGCCCGGGTTGTCTGTCTGTTTTTTCGTTTTTTCTTTTTAAAGATTTATTTATTTGACAGAGAGAGAGACAGCCAGCGAGAGAGGGAACACAAGCAGGGGGAGTGGGAGAGGAGGAAGCAGGCCCCCAGTGGAGCAGGGAGCCCGATGTGGGGCTCGATCCCAGAACGCTGAAATCACGCCCTGAGCCGAAGGCAGACACTTAACGACTGAGCCACCCAGGTACCCCAACGGATGCCCGTTTTTAACTACAGGTTGCATGTGAACCAATGCCAACAGAGCGCACAGTAGGTGCTCGGTAATAAAACAGGTGCGGGGCACTAGACAATGAGTTCAGGGCATGCCTTAATCTGCAGAAACACAAAGCCTGGGCTTCCTTCCATCGTTCCCTGCCCCCAGGCACAAACGGGTGTCTCCCCTGGGGCCATGCAAAAATGGGGTAGGGACACTCAGAGCAGTCCCCTCGTCCACCACTGACCCTCAGCCACACTGGCTGGGTCCAGCGTGGGCAGGGCAGCTAGCAGCAGAGAGGAAAAGGCAGGGCTGGGGCCTCTAGCCATGGCCCTGTTAAGTCCCCTCAAGGTCACATCAGCCAGTGACCAGGGGGCAGCTTTGTTTCCCCAGCCTTGAGGACAATTCCATCCACCCTCTCCCCATCCTAACACAAAACCAGGGGCCCAATCTCAAGGAACTGACAATCCTCTGGCCACAGTGCAAAAGGGGTGAGCGGCAGACCATAGCATGACAGGGGTGACCAGCTTACAGGTGAAAAGGACAAGGAGGAAATGCTTGAACTCACCAGAGCTGTTGGCAGACGGGGTCCTGCAGAAAAACGTCTTGGAACAGGCGCTGTCAGTATTCCGGTGGGCCAAGGCACAGAGACTGGAGGGACTTTGAAAGCTGGGAGAGACAAGAGGACCAGAACACGGTCAGACAGAAGCTATCAAGAGGCAGAATGTTAAAACTCCAAGTGGATCTGGATATCTCTGAGCCAAAAACCAGGGCTTGCACTTATGCTTCCAGAAAGATGGTGTAGGCGTACTTTTCCCAATTCCTCCCACAAAGAGCAATTAAAACACCAGGATGTTGTACAGAAAACAAACACGAGTCTCTGAAAGGGGGAGAGAAGGAGGAAGCCTGGAAAGGGACTGGGGGCCCCGAGGAATGGCACGAGGGGTCCGGTCTCTGGGGTGGGGTTTGCCTCATCCATCCCAGACTTGGAGCTGGAGAGCCAGAAACCCACACACCAGGAGAAGCAGACAGAAAGCCACCATGGATGACTGTTCTCTCTCGCCAAGGGACCAGAAGAGTGGCAGCCTAGTGAGACAATGTGTTGGACAATGAGCACGCAATAGACACCCAAGAAAAACACACCCACCCAGACCCACGGCAGCAAAGGCAGAGGGGGAGCCCACACTTCCAAACTGCGTGGCTGTAACAGGCACCCCAAACCCCTACTGGGGTGGTGTTAAATAAGCCGGAAAAAGGAGCTGGGACTTTCCTCCCCACTGGGTGGTAACAAATGCTCCTCGCATTCCACTGTATTGGTGTAGGCAGTGCGGGGAGCCTGGGTTTCCACACCCACCATGGGGCAGTAACAAGGCACCCCTCCCTCACCCCACTGGACTGGTGTCAGGAAAGAGCTAATGGAGCATCAGGACCTTCTTCATCGCCAACAGAAATGAGGCCACCCCACCACGGTGCTGGTGGGTACCATGTAGCAAGCAGGAGCCCCCAACCCCACCGGCAACAACAAGGAGTTTCCCCACCTGAGTATCGACAGAGGCCAACTGGGGAACTAGACTTCTCTGCCCACCTGGCAGTGACAGGGGAGCACCCCTCCACCCCTGCAAGAGCCATGGCAGAGAACACCAGCTGAAGCAGAGGCTCCACGGTCGCAAAACATCATACGCATGTACACATTTCCACTGAAAATCATTCATCATCCCAAGAACCAGGAAGATCTCAAGTGGGACAAGGACAACCAATGGCTGCGGACACTGAGATGACAGAAACGTTAGAATTACCTGACAAAGAGTTTAAGGCAGTCACGATAAGAAAGCTTCAATAAGCCATTACAGACATGCTGGAAACAGATGAAAAACAAAGTTTCGTTAAAAAAACCAACAACAACGACATCAAATCTCAGCAAAGAAGTGGAGACAAACAAGAACCAAGTAGAAATGTTAGAAGTGAAAAACGCAGTAACTCAAACAAGCAGTTCAGTGGACGGACTCAACAGCAGGGAGGGGACAGAAGTAACCCATGAACTGGAAGACGGGCCAACAGATATTACCTAAACTGCACAAGAGAGAAAAGAGACTAAAAATTAAAAGTAACCAGAGCCTCAGGGACGACTGCACCTATAACTTCACTGAAGTCCCAGAAAAAGAGATGGGGCGGTCTGAAAAAGTACTCAAGAACATAACAGTTGAAAATATCCTAAATTTGGCAAAAGACATAAACCTACAGATTCGAGAAAGTTTAACAAATCCTAAATAGAATAAACCCAAGGAAATTCACACCAAGATGCACCATAATTAAACTTCTGAAAACTAATAACAAAGAAAAATCTTGAAAGCAGACAGAGAAAAATGATACCTTATGTGTAATGGGGAAATAACTGGAGTAATAGTGTATTTCCCATCAGGAACCGTCAAGGCCACACGCAATATATTTGGAGTAATGAAAGAAAATAACTATCAGTCTAGAATTCTATATCCAGCAAAAACATCCTGTAAGAGGGATGGCCGGGTGGCTCAGTCGGTTAGGTATCTGCCTTTGGCTCAGGTCATGATCCCAGGGTCCTGGGATTGAATCCCACATCGGGCTCCCTGCTCAGCAGGGAGCCTGCATCTCCCTCTGCCTGCTTCTCTCTCTCTGACAAAATAAATAAATAAAATCTTTATTTATTTATCTCCAACAAATAAATAAATAAAAATATATCCTGTAAGAATACAGAAAATCAAGATATTCTTGTATGAAAGGAAACCAAGAGAATTTGCGATCAGTAGACCTATCCTAAAAGAATGGCTAAAGAAACTCTTTAAACAGAAAGGAAACAATAAAAGAAGGAATCTTAGAACACTGGGAAGGAAAAAAGAACACAGTAAGCAAAAATATGAATAAGTACAATGGGCTTTCCTTCTCCTCCCAAATTTCCTAAATTAAGGTTAACAGTTGAAGCAAAAATGACAATGCAATCAGACTTGGTTCTAAATGTATGTAGAGAAAATAACTAAGACAGTTATGTTGCAAGTGGGGGCTGGTAAAGAGACATAAAAGGAAGTAAGGTTTATATATTTCACTCAAACTGGTATCACAGTAGATGGTGGTAAAGTTATACTTACAGAATACAATGCCTAGAGCATCACTTAGAAAGCTATGGAAAGCTCAAAAACAATTACAGGTAAATCCAAGTGGAATTCTAAAAATATTCAAATGACTCGCAAAAAGGCAGAAAAAAGATAATGGATATGAAAAACAGAGAAAACAAACATAAAACAAACAAACAAAAGGCAGACATAAGCCCTAACACATCAATAATTACATTACAGCTAAATGGTCAAAATACCAGTTAAATGACAGAGATTGGCCAACTGGACTAAAGAAATTGTAAAAGACCCAATTATATTAGGTCCACAAAAACTGACTTCAAATAGTTACATAGTCAGGATGAAAAAAGATATGCAAATAATAACCACAGGGAGATAGGCATGGCTATCCTGACGTTAGATAAAGGAGACTTCAGAACAAAGAAAACTACCACAGAGGAGAACATTATATAGCGACAAAAGGTCAATCCACCGAGAAGAATAGCAACCTTCAATGTATATGCACCAAACAAAAGAGGAGGAAAATGCGTAAAGCAAAAAATGGATAGAAGCGAAAGGAAAAAGAGACAAATCCGCAATTATAGTTGCCCCTTCAACACCCCCATCTCAACAACTGATAGATAACGAGACAGAACAGTCAGCAAGGATGTGGGAGAGCTCAACCAGCAGATTCTAAGTGATATTCGTAGAACCTTCCAGTCAATCACAGCGGAATACACACGCTTTCCTGAGTGCTCATGGAACATAGAGCAAAACAGACCATGCCAGGGCCACAAAACCACCTCTACACATTTAAAAGTGAAACCATACATAACGTGTTCTCTGACCACGACCGATTCAAATTAGAAATCCATAACTGAAAGGTGACAGAAAGCTCCAAATACTTTAAAACTATAAAAGCACGCTTCTAAATAATTCATGCATTAAAGAAAAAGTTTCAAAGGAAAATTTTGTAAATACATGAACTGAACAAAAACAAAAAAGTAAAGCATACCGAACTCTGTGGGACACAGCTAAAGCACTGATAAGGCAAATATTTATAGCACTAAATGCATATGTCAAATAAAAGGAATAATCTGAAATCGAAGTCTAAGTTTCTATCTCAGGAAGTGAGCAAAAGGAGAGGAAAATAAATCCAAAGCAAGCAAAATGTACTCAAAATGGATCGGAGATGTAAATGTAAAATGTGAAACTATCAAACTTTCAGAAAAACGACATTTTCTCATAGGAGGAAAATCTTCAGGGTCTAGAACAAGACAACCAATTCTCAGACTGGATGTCAGAAGCAGCAGCCACACACAGAAAACAATGGATAAAGTGGACCAGCATTTGTCCATGAAAGACCTGGTACGAGGATGAAGATACAGATCACAGACTGGGAGAAGATGCTCACCAGCCACGTAGCTAACAAAGGACTAGAGGCTATAATGGGAAGAACTCCCAAAACTTAACAGTTCAGTTAAAGCATGAACAGAAGACGCAAGGGGACACTTCAGGAGGGACGACAGCCCGACGCGGATCGCCAAGGGAAAGGCGCTCAACACCGTCACCGCTAACGGAACGTCCGTCAAAGCAGCGAGGCATCACTACGCACCTGTCCACACAGCTAAACTAACACCAAACGCTGGAGAGAGGACTGCTCGCATGTTGCTGGTGGGGATGTGAAACGATGCAAACTTTCGGGAAAAATGGGGCGGTTTCTTAAAAATCTAACCATGCAACGATCAGACGACCCAGGGTTTGCACTCAGGGCATTTATCCTAGAGATATGAATGTGTGTGTTCACCCAAAAACCTATACACTGACGTTTGCGGCAGCTTCATGCACAACAGCCGGAAACCGCCAACAACCCAGATGCCCCTCAAAGGTGGAGCGGTCACACACGCCGATGCGTACGTGCCACGGAACACCACGCAGCAAGTGACGGGCGTGGACCCACACAGCAACCTCTGCAGCCACGCCCAGGGAGGAAAGCCAATCCCGAAAGGCTGTGTGCTGTGGGATTCCACTTTGCACAACTGTCGCAATGACAAAATGGCAGAGATGGAGAGCAGATCGGTGGTTGCCCGGGCGGGGAGCTGGGGGCAGGGGGAGGTCTGCGTCTAAGGAAGCACCATCCAAGGGATGCTCCCGGTGCTGACGGAAATACCCATGTCTCCGCTGCATCGTTGCCAGCACCCTGGTCGTAAGAAGACAGTGGGGTTTTGCAGGATTTTGCTGCTGGGGATAAACTGGGTAAAAGGTACAGGGGGTTATGGGGGATTAACTCCCTCTCACAACTGCAATTATTTAAAATGGAAAAGATTTATTATTTTTCCAAGTACATGTGGAAAACAACAAAAAGCACTTAAAGAGAGTTACCCATGTGACCGAGGACACGAAATTCCACTCCCGGGCTGTGCCTAAACCCGACAGAAACCACACGTCCACACCCGTGTTCACAGCAGTGCTATTTATAATAAGCAAAAAGCAGCACAAATGTCCACCGACTAATGAACAGATACGCAAAGTGTGGTCCAGGCACGCTCCGGCACACCGTTCCACCACGAGACGGCGGGAGGCTCGGGCACGTGTCGCAGCCTGCGTGAGCACAAGATGCCTGGCGGAAAGCAGCACGTCAGAGATGACCCCGTGTTGCAAGGGCCAGGGGGCGGAGGGGGATGCCAGTGGGGGGCAGTGGCATGGGCACGGGGTTTGTTCTGGGGGGACGAGAATGTTCCAAAATTGACCATGGTGTTGGCTGCACAATCCTGTGAATACACTGAAAAGAACACTGCATCGTACGCTTACAGCGGGGATCGTGTGGTCTACGAAATATGTCCCCATACGTTGCTGGAAACACGAAAGCTCTGACCGTGTTCTAGGAAATTTTAAAAGCATCCATGTTCGAGTGATCCTCCCTGTGCCCCACAGAGAGTAAGTAAATTATTGAACTATTTAAAAATGTTAGCCTTCTGCCGTCTGCGTCTATTTTTAGAAGGGCTCATCATTTCCAGGGAGATTGAAATCGTAATTGTGCAGCGTTCCGAAGGAGCGCTGCAGCCCTCAGGAAACATCCCGGGTACAGAGTGGCCCCATGTCCCAGGCCAAGGGGGGCAGCCCAGACTCCAGGAAGCCGACACCAGCCGTGCGCCCTGGACAGACCCAGCCTGGCCCAGCCCTGGGGGCCTCTTCTGGAAGGCACAGTAAGGTCACGGTTTCTGGAGTCGGTCTGCCTGATTGCACAGCCCACCGGCTGCCCGTGCTCCTGCCAATTCTGGAATGGCGACACGTGACGATGCCAGCCTGGGAACGGTGGGATTAAATGAGTGAGCCCAGGGCCCCACACGGGACCCCCACAAAACAGGGAAATGTCAATGCCCTCCTTTGTCTCAAAAAGCCGCTGGAAGAGCTGCACACGGCAGCTCCTTCCAGACTGGGGAATCGGAGGGTCCCCACATGAGAGCAGGTGTGCAAACAAAAGCCTGTGGCTGCAGGCTCATGGCGGCGCGTCCACGCAGCCACAAGGTCCGTCCACAGATGAACGGACAGCAAGATGTGGGCCATCCGCGCAATGCGATAGGACGTGGCCCTAAAAGGGAAGGGGGCCCAAAGGCACGCTGTGGCAGGTGATGCTCGCCAACCTGCTGCCACCGAGAAGCGAGACACACGAGCCACGTCACAAACCCAGAACAGGCATGGCCACACAGGCAGAAAGCCGACCGCACTGCCAGGGGCCGGGACAGCGGACGGGCGTGGGCTCTCCGTGAAACACAGAGCCGGGGGCCGGACAAGCCCGTGAGCGCAGTCGCTGCCCCCGAACGGATCCCCGTGCAACGGGTAATTGATCATATGACAGTCGCCTCTACCATAAAAAAGAGCCTCTGATTTCAACAGCTCATAAAGGTTCAGAACCCACTTCCTGAAGTCCGGGGCTAGGGGAAACTGGAACCAGGGCAGAGGGCCAACCCTTCCAGGGTGGGGACAGAGGAGACAATCTCTCACCTTCAGCCTCCGTCCCAGCTGGCCTCCCAAAGGTGACTTCACACCACCTGCGGGGAGCAGCCAGGGTGTGGACGGACACCTGTGGTCTACACCATGGCAGAAGCCCAACTGGCAGAAATGTGACTTTATCTGATTGCCTGCTCCTCTGATAAGGAAACTGAGGCCTGGGGTCACAGCCAGGACCTGAGCGAGGGCCCCTGAATGCCCTCTCCGCCTCTTCCTGCCCTGCCTCCCCCCTCCCTCCGAGGGAAGCCGCTTGTTGAGAAGCAGGATGGGGCAGGAAGGTGGCCGTGGGCCGGGTGTCATGCATGCATGGCGGGGCTCCACCACGTCCACAAAATGCTCTTGAATGTCCTGTGCCCCCAGCTCAGTCAGCAGACAACAGGGCAGGTCACGTCGGCTTACTCACGGTTACCATGTAAAATTATTCAAGAGCGAAGTTAAAATATTAATCGTGACCACACCGTGACCAGTCCAAGCCCGAAACCCAACCTGGCAGCTCTGCAGGCTGTGCGCGAGCCTTCTGCGATCCGAGGGCAAGAACAATGGAGCAGCTGGCAGGGACACCACAGGCAGGCTAACAAACCCGCACGGGGGTTCCCTCTCGGTAATCTGCTCCTCCTCCCTGACCCCTCCATCAGGCAAAGTCCTCCCCCACGGACCCTGGACTTGGTCCTTCTGCTCGCTCTGGCCAAATCAGCAAGAGCAAAGGACAACAGAAATGTGACACAGGAGGAGGACTCGGCAGCTTGCTCTCTCCCGCTGCCCTGGGAACCCCGCGACCGACAGGAGACGGAGCCGGGCTCGGGGATGGGTGATGAGACAGATCAACAGCCAGTCAACCCCCAGACACGAAGTGAGGCCTGCCCACCACGTGACCATAGGTGGACTCAGCAGGTCCCAAGAACAGTCCAGCTGTGCCCTGCTCAAACGATCAACTTGCAGACTCGTGAGATAAATAAATCAGGGGCCGCCAAATGACTGCCTGTGGGCCAAATCCGGCCCACAGCTTGTTTTTGTAAATAAAGTTTTATTGGAGCACAGTTGTGAACATTCATTTACATATTGCCTTTGACTGCTTTTTCGCTGTAACAGGAAAGCTATAGAGAGACTGAATGGCACGCAAGTGTCAAATATTTACCATCAGGTCCTGAAACACAGTTTTACCCCAAGGCTTACAGGGGTTGGTTATGCAGCGAAGGTTAGTTACCTGACACGGCCCTTGATTTAATCGTTACTGACTCGGTGGGTGTTGCTATCTCATTCTCCAGATCATGAAACTGGGGGTCACAGCAGTTAAGGATCGAGCAAGACCAAGGTCACCATTGATGCATGGGCAGCATGCGGCAAAGTGGTTTTCACCCCGGTTAGTCCACGGCAGAGGCCCTAACCACCATACTGCAGGCTTCCTAGAAAGGACCCCCTATCGAATTACTAACTTAATGAATATTCCCTCTCCTCCCAGGCACCCCTTCTCCCGCTTCAGCAAAAGATGGCCGGTTAAAAGCCAGACTGAAGAAAAGCACATCCACGTCCGGAAAATGCACGTGAGGGCGGAGAAGGCCCACACGGAATAGCACAGTCCGCCAACCTCAGCCCACCACCCGGAGTTCTGGGGGGATGGACGTGGGATGGGACGTCTGCCCTCTGGGAACCCCCACGGGACCCTCCCTGTGGAGGACACACCGCCACCTGTCACCGCTCCCTGCACACAGGTGACGGAGCTCCGGTGGCCCCAGGGCCAGGAGGGAGGGCTACTAAGAGAAGTACGCCAGACAGAGAAAGACAAATACCGTATGATCTCACTCACATTTGGAATCTAAATAAAAAACCCAAACTTAAGTCAAAGACACAGACGGCAGACTGTCAGTTGCCAGGAGCAGGGGGTGGGCGGTGGGCAAAGTGGGGGGAGGGGGTCCAGAGGTACAAACGTCCACATGTACGATAAAAAAGTCCTGGGGATGTAACGCACAACAAACAATAAAATAAGATGATTGGTCAGGCCACTACAAAGCCATAGTTTACTCTATGTGGCAGGACTGTTCATAGAAGATACTTCACAAGATCTCATTTATTATGATGTAAGTAAGTAAGCTTTGTAAAGAAATCATTTTTGCCTTAAAATGTGGCCAGATGGTCTGTTAGCTCGGAGGCACTTGTTTTCTCCGGGGAAAGCACGACGCCCTCCCCGGGCCACTGACCGTGCAGCCGGCCTGGGGAGCCCTGCAGATTTCAGGCGGTCACACACCCCGATGGCCTCAGGGCAGCGAGGACACCCCAGGGGGCAGAAAGCTGTCTGAACGTCTAGGGCCAGCAATGAGTGTTAAATACTACTACTGTTCCCGGACTACAGGTAAGCGCCTAATTCTTTGGGAGCGTAAGCCCGGAAACTTTCACTCGGCTTGGTCTAAGTGGAGAGCCTGGGCCGGGGCAGGGACAAGCGGCTTGGCCCCAGGGGCCTGGGGTCCAGCATGAGAACCACTAGGACCCCGGCCAGGCTCTTGGCCCTCCTGAGGCCCAGCATTTCCCAGCCTCCTATCCCCCTGCCCTCTCGGGGCTGGGAGGCGCACTGAGCCCCGCCCTGGGGTAGAGGCTGCAGGGATGGAAGTGCTCGCCCCCCCCCCCACCTTCAATGAAGACTCTTGGCTGCTGAAACACAGGAAACTCGTCTGCAGGAAAGGGAGCTCTATCTGAGAATAAGGGGGGGTGGAGGGGACAAGGTGGGAGGGCCTGGGGGGCAGGGGACAAGAAACAAGGAAGCCGACTTCACCCCCATTAAGGAATGCTACAAACCACTGCTGTCCAACAGCCACGAAACTCGAGCACCAAATGTCATTTTAAAGTGTGGCCACGTTTCTAAAATCAAAGAAAAAGAAACCGTTGAAATCAATATTCGTAACATATTTTGTTTAACCCAATACATGCAAAATATTATCATTTCAATGTGTGGCACTAGCCACGTTGCAAGTGCTCAGTGGCCACACGAGGCTGGCGGCTGCCATACTCCGTGGCACGTTAGAGACGGGGCTGCCAGGTGCTAGCCTGGGTCCCCTCCTCAGGGGATGCGTGTGTCCCAGACACTGAAGCTCCGGCAGCGCTCGGCACCGCCCCGCACGGACCGAGTACCAACTCCGGCGGGCCCGAGTCAGGTCCGCTCTGCCGCACGTGGCCCAGGACCTCGTGCCAAGCGTGGCCGACCAATCCTGGCACAAAATGAGTAATTGCACCGTGGCTGCGAGTTCTAAAGGAGATAACACAGCCAAGCTGCTCCGAAAGCAACTGTGAACACACAGTGTGCAACTTAGAGCCGGGGTCAAGACGCCCACAGGAGACAGGTGAGCCCGAAGCCGGTCCCCAGACAAGCGTGGGAGCCGTGCCTGTGCCAAGAGCGGGCGGCCACGCCATCAGGGGCTGGGGCAGGTCACTCTGTGGACAGAGAGACACATGGGATCAAAACGAGAAAAACAAATAAGAAGCAAAACCTGGCGATGGGAGAAGATGTCACGGGAGGTGGGATGACCTGGAGGAGAGGATGCACACGGAAGAGAGGAGGACTGACCACACGCAGTGAAAGGCCTCTCTGTGCCGCAGGCGACAGGCCGCAAGCAAAGTGAAAACACAAGCCAAACCAGATGGACGGTGTATCCAGAATACACAGAGAACGTCCAAAATCCGCAAAAAACAGAGAAATGACCCAACGTAAAGAAAATGGAATTCGGGGAAGTCAGGGCCGGAAAGCTGAGTGGCCACGAGCTGGGAGATACTCCGTGGATCCAGGCCAATGCAAAGGAACGGAATGTCCGGTCCTGCGCAGCGGGTCTGGCCCAACAGACGGCAGCAAGCTCCGTGAGGACGGGGCGGCCCTCGCACCACGAGGGTGGGGCTGCAGCCTGGCACAGCCCCCATGGAGAGCAATCCGGGGGACATCTGTGAGAGCGGGATCCCTGTCCCCCAGGCCGCAGCCCCTGAGAAGAGCTGCCCTGACAAGGATGTTCCCTGCGGCACAGGCTGAACGAGAAACAGAGAAGAGCCTCGACGTCACCAGGTTCGGCATTCCATGGACTACTACACGGCAGCGAAAATGTACAACCTGGAGCTTCGTGAGGAGACAGGACTTTTCTAAGTAGCTGTTGATCACAATGGCACCAAGACAAAGCTTCCAGGGAGCAGGCCCTGCCCTTGCCCGCCTGCCCCCGCCCCACAAGGGCCGCCCCAGGTCCCGCTGGACCAGCAAACACGCCCCAACGTTGGCGGCTCACCAGATGGGTAAACAGCACGTTGCTCAACCAGCCCACGTTTCGGGTCACGAGGCGATCATTCAGAAAGCACCCGATCAATTAATGAGCTTCATTGTGCAGGAGACATTCGGTCCCCCTCTCCCTGTGACCCAGCACCGTCCTCAGTCCCGCCCTAAGCCTGGGCTGAACCCACAATGGCGAGACGCACCAGGTTCCCAGGAAGAAGCGCCTGTCCTCCTGGGAACGGGAACACTGGCCAAGAGAAGAACCATACGCCACAATTTCTCCCACATACGGGGTCACCCCAGCTCTGTCCCCAGACCTGAGAAGAAAGGTGGGCCTCTTTCTGCTGGGCGAGGCAAGTAAGCAGGCAGGACAGTCTCAGCTTTGGAACCCCAAGATCAGGGTGGGTCCTGAATTGGTCACTGCTTTAAAATGTGCTTTTTAAAAATGCTTTAATTTAAATTCAATTAACTAACACATAGTGTATTAGTAGTTTCAGAGGCAGAGCTCAGTGATTCATCAGTTGCGTATAACACCCAGCGCTCATTACGTCACGGGCTCTCCTTGATGCCCATCCCCAGTTACCCCATCCTCCACCCCCTTCCCTCCAGCAACCCTCCGTTTGTTTCCTAGAGTTAAGAGTCTCTTATGGTCTGTCTTCCTCTCTGATTTCAGCTTGTTTTATTTTTCCCTCCCTTCCCCTGTGATCCTTTGTTTTGTTTCTTAAATTCCACGTATCAGTGAAATCATATGATAATTATCTTTCTCTGATTGACTTATTTCACTTAGCGTAATACCCTCTAGTTCCATCCACATTGTTGCTAAATGGCAAGATTTCATTTTTTTTGATGGCTGAGTAATATTCCATCATATATATACCACATCTTCTCTGTCCATTCATCTGTCCATGGACATCTGGGCTCGGCTATTGTGGACATTGCTGCTATAAACACTGGGGTGCAGGGACCCCTTTGGATCACTACATTTGTATCCTTCGGGGTAAATACCTAGTAGTACAATTGCTGGGTCATAGGGTAGCTCTATTTTCAACTTTCTGAGGACCCTCCATACTGTTCCACAGTGGCCGCCCCAGCTTGCGTTCCCACCACAGTGTAAGAGGAAGGTGCCCCTTTCTCCACATCCTCGCCAACACCTGTCATTTTCCAACTTGTTCATTTCAGCCATTCTGACCGGTGTGAGGTGGTGTCCCCTTGTGGTTTTTGATCTGTATTTCCCTGCGTAAAACGTGCTTTGTGAAAGCAGGCACTTGAATAGGAATTTGCACACCCATGTTCACAGCAGCATTATTCACAACAGCCAAAAGGTGCGTGTGTCCACCACAGTGTAACAGATAAACAAGACGTGGTCCGTCCACACAATGGAGTGTTACTCAGCTTTGAAAAGGAAGGACATTCTGACACCTGCCACAACACAGACAGACCTGGAGGACAAGATGCTGAGCAAAATAAGCCAGACACAAAAGGACAACCTGCAGGATTCCACTTCCACAAGGTCCTTAGAGGAGTCAAACTCACAGAGACAGACAGCACGATGGTGGGCGCCAGGGCTGGGGGAAGGGAGTTAGTGTTTAATGGGACAGTTTCAGTTTGGGAAGATGGAAAGTTCTGGAGACAGATGGGGAGGGAGCTGTGTACAACAACATAAATGTGCTTAAAACCACTGTGGCACACCTTAAAAAAATGGTTAAGCTGGTAAATTTTATGTTATGAATATTTTACCACAACTTAGAGTGTTAAGTGCAAAATAGTGTTTTCACATCAATTTGCATTAAATTCTTCACTTATTATGTGCCTCTTCCTTCATGTCCCTCAAGTCTTTGCTCAGGGGTCACCTTCTCCGGGAGGCCCGCCCTGACCACCCTACTGAAAAGTGCAACCACTCCTCCCTCCAGCCCCCAAAGCAAGCGCTCCTTCTCTCCTGGATGGCACAGAGGATCCTGTATTATCTCCCTTACTCAGTTGTATTTCCCTTGGCTCAAATGCTGGTCCTCCAGGGCAGTAATATTTGTGTCTCTGATTTACTGTCGGATCCTAAGAGTCTAGAGCAAACAAAGAGACACCTGCAGGACGCATCACCCCACGACAGCAGAATACACATTATTCTCAAGTGTACACGGAACATTCTCCAGGATGGACCACGTGTTAAGCCATTAAAAAACCCTCCATAATGTAAAAAGGATTGAAATCACAAAAAGAATGTTCTCCAACCACAACAGAATGAAATTACAAGTCAGTAAGAGAAGAAAACATTTAGGAATTTACAAATATTTGAAAATTGAACAACACACATCTAAACAGCCAATGGGTCAGAGACTACATCACACGGAAACTGGAAAATACTAAGAAGGAGAAAGAAAAGAAAAGAAAAGAAAAGAAAAGAAAAGAAAAGAAAAGAAACTAGAAAATATTTGAAATGTGTGAATAAGAAAACAAAATATAGCAAAACTCATAAGACAGAGCGAAAACAGTCCTTAGAAGATTTTCCGCTGCAAATGTCTATAATCAAAAGAGCAAAGATCTCAAATCAATAACTTACCCTCCCACCTGATGAAACTGGAAAAGGAACAACAAACTAAAGTGGCCAGAGGCAGGAAGGAATAAAAGGGTTAAATGAAAGTAAAAGAGAAGAGAAAATCGAAACCACAGTCGGGTTCTTTGAAAAGCTGGATAAAACTGGCAAATTTTTAGCTAGACTGATCAAGAAAAATAAAAAGAGAAAACTCTCAAATTATCAAACTCAAAAATGAAAGAAAGAACATTTCTAACAACCTCCTAGAAATAAAAAGGAGTATAAGGCAACACTGTGAACAACTGCACACACAAATGGACAGACTTCAGGGAGACACAAAGTAACAAACATGACTCAGGAAGAAACACACTATAACAAGTAAAGACTGAATTAAAACCACACACACACACACACACACACACACACACAAAGCACCAGGCCCCGATGGCTTCACTGGTGAATTCCACCAAAACTTTAAGGAAGCATTAAACACCAGTTCGTCACAAAAAGTAGAAGAGAACACTTTCCAACTCATTTTATGAGGCCAATATTACCATGACACCATCACAAGAATGCTACAGATCAATATCTCTTATGCATGTATATGCAAAGCGCTGAACAAAATACTAGCAAACTAAATCCAGCAGCATATGAAAAGGATTATAAACCATGACTAAGTGGGATTGATCCCAAGAAGGCAAAGTTGGTATGACATCCAAAAATCAATTAATGCGACGCCCCATATTAATAGAACACAGGGCAAAAGGGAGCTGAGCATCTCAATAGAGGTAGAAAAAGCACTTGACAAAATCCTGCATTGCTTCATGATAAAAGCACTCAACAAACTAACAACACAAGGGACTTTCCCCGACCTGATAATCAGGATCTACAAGACACCCACAGCTGACATCACAAGTAACGTTGAAAGACTAGATGCTTCCCCCTCAGACCAGGAGCAAGACACTGATGTCCTTTCTCACCACTTCTACTCAACACTGTGCTGGAGGTTCCAGGCAGGGCAATTTAGCATGACAATGAAATAAAAGTATCCAGGTTGGAGAGAAAGAAATAAAATTTCTGCTATTTGTAGATGATGTAATCTTGTACGTAGAAAATCCTAAAGAATCCACTAAAAAAATTATAAGAACTAACGAACATGATCAGCAAGATTATAGAATATACGATCAATACACAAAAAATGAATTGTATCTCTACACACTAATAATGAACTATTTGAAAATGAAATTAAGAAAATAATTTCATGGGGCGCCTGGGTGGCGCAGTCGTTAAACGTCTGCCTTCGGCTCAGGGCGTGATCCCAGCGTTCTGGGATCGAGCCCCACATCAGGCTCCTCCGCTAGGAGCCTGCTTCTTCCTCTCACACTCCCCCTGCTGTGTTCCCTCTCTCACTGGCTGTCTCTCTGTCCAATAAATAAATAAATAAATAATCAAAAAAAAAAAAGAAAGAAAGAAAATTATTTCATTTACAATATTACTAAAAAGGATTAAAGTTTTAGGCATAAATCTAACCAAAAAAAGTGGAAAATTTATCATCTGAAAACTAGAAAACATCTCTGAAAGAAATAAAAAGACCTAATAAATGGAAAATCATCTCATGCTCATGAATCAGAAGACTTCATGTTGTTAAAATGGCAATACTTACCAAAATGAGCTACAGACTCAACACAATCCCTACCATATCCCAACTGGCTTCTTTGCAGAAGTTGATAAGCTGATCCTAAAATTCATATAAAAATTAAAAGCACCCAGAATAGCCAAAGCAATGCTGAGAAAACAAAAAACTCGGGTGGAGGACTCACCCTTCCTAATTTTAAAACTTACTACAAAGCAACAGTAAGCAACACAGTGTGGCAGTGGCATAAGAATGCCCATAGATAAAAGTAAGAGACCTGAAAGTCCAGAAATGATGCCAAGTTGTTACAGCCAACTGATTTTCAACCAGAATGCCCAGCCAATTGAATTGGAAAGTACCGTGTTTTCAACAAATGGTGCTGGGGCAACTGGACGCCCACAGGCAAAAGAATGAAGCCGGATCCCTTCCTCACGCCATATATAAAAATTAATTCAAAATGGATATTACAGGGGGGCCTGGGTGGTTCAGTCAGTTAAGTGCCTGCCTTCAGCTCAGGTCATGATCTCAGGGTCCTGGGATTGAGCCCCATGTCGGGCTCCCTGCTCAGCATGGAGTCTGCTTCTCCCTCTGCCCCTCACACTGCTCATGTTCTCTCTCTCTCTCTCTCTCTCTCTCTCTTTCTCTCTGTCTCTCTCTCAAATAAATAAGGAAAATCTTTTTTAAAAAGGCAAAATGGATCATACACCTAAGTATAAGAGTTAATAGCATAAAACTCTTAGAAGAAAACGCAGGCATAAATCGTCAGGACCTCAGGTTAGGAAAATCCTTCTCAGATGTGACACTAAAAAAATAAGAAATGAAATAAATAAACAGATGGTCTCCATCAAAATGTAAAATTTTCATACTTTCAAGAACATTATCAACAAAATGAAAAAGACAACCCAGAGAATGCGACAAATTATCATCAAATTGTATATCAGATAAGAAATCTGTACCTAAAGAATTATTATGACTAAATAATAAAAGGAGCCCCCAAAAAACAGTTTAAAAATGAGGGGCGCCTGGGTGGCACAGCGGTTAAGCGTCTGCCTTGGGCTCAGGGCGTGATCCCAGCATTATGGGATCAAGCCCCACATCAGGCTCCTCGGCTAGGAGCCTGCTTCTTCCTCTCCCACTCCCCCTGCTTGTGTTCCCTCTCTCGCTGTCTGTCTCTCTCTCTGTCGAATGAATAAATAAAATCTTTAAAAATAAAAAAATTAAAAAATAAAAATAAATTTAAAAAAATGAGCAAAAGGTCTGAAAAGACATTTCACCAAGCACGGTGTACAAATGGGCAACAAGCAGAGAAGGTGATCAGATCATTCATCATGGAAGAAATACAAATAGATGAACAGGAAGAGGCCGCCTCACGCCCCCAGCATTACTACACTCAAGACACATGACAGCACGGACTGGTGAGGAGGTGTGCAGAGCAGAACCCCAGAATGCAGAGTGGTCCACCCACTGTGCAAAACAGTCTGGCAGGTCCTCAGAAGGTGAAACTTCAGGTCACCACGTGACCTAGCGCTCCCACTTCTGGGCAAACAGCCAAGATCGATGAACACACATGCCCACGTGAAAACTCGTACCCTGATTTGAAAAAGCCAAAAAGGGGAAATAACTGATACGTCCATCAACTGCCGCAGGATGAATAAAATGGGATGGATCCGCACGACAGAGTAGTATTGGGCCGTGAAACAGGAACGGGGTGCTGACATGTGTTAGAACACAGATCACAGAGGAACCCTGGAAACAGTGTGCTGAGTGAACGGAAGACCACACACCGCAGGATTTCATATCTCTGAGAGGTCCAGACTGCACAAACCCACAGAGGCAGAAAGGGGATGAGAGGCTGCCAGGGCTGGGCTGTGTATGCAGGAAACGGGGATGAAGACAAATAGGCTTGAGATTTGGAAGGGGGGTGGACAATGAAAACGTTCTGGAAGTGACAGTGATGACCACTGTTGAGCAACTATACAAAAACGTTAAAGACCACTGAACTGCCTCCTGCAGACGGGAGATCTGTAAGCCATATAAATTATATCTTGATAAAAAGACATATAAAAATATCAAGAAGAAAACATCTTACTTATTTATATATTTATTTGAAAGAGAGAGTGAGTGAGTGAGCGCAGGGAGGGGGCAGAGAGGGAGAGAATCTCAAGCAGACCCCCCACTGAGCACAGAGCCCGATGCGGGGCTCGATCTCCCCTGAGATCATGACCGGAGCCGAAATCAAGAGTCAGATCCTTCACCAACTGAGCCACCCAAGCTCCCCAATGCTTTATTCTTTTAAACAAGTCAAGGGCAGTGCCCGGCATGGTGGCACTCATCAGCGGTGCATGCCAGGCACTGCCCCAGACCCTAGGACACACGGACACACAGGACAGACAAGGGGCCCGCCCTCTTGGACTTTGCTGCAGTGGAGGTAGGAGGGTGACCACATCCAAACCAACACAGGAGAGCATGAATTTCAGTCTAGGTGCCTTGGGACCCTCGTCCACACCTGCATGGGGTCTCCTACCCTCCAGTGCCTCCTACCAGCCCTGGGTCCCCTTCCCATGGACGCAGCAGGGAAGAGGCCTACTGGAGGGTTAGCAACACGTCTTCTCCCCTGGAGAAGGTGTCCCCCTTTCAGCTGAAGCCTAGGGAAACTCGGTTCTCCCCAGGGCTGGGCAGGGAGGGACCATGGGTGCGTCAACCCTTGCTCTGGGGGCCTTCTGCATTCATACTACTCAAGGACCAGTGCCCCAAAAAGCCATACTGAGCGACAGTCTCCTCCTAGGGCCTCCCACCTCCATCCCTGCTGTGAGGGGGTGAGCAGGAGACACTTGTCAAAATATGTTCGGACACCATTACGAGTTCACCAGAAAATGTCCACCTGTTATTTACAAAGTAAAGAAGCTACTAGAGTTTGCAAAGACATCCCGGCTTGGCCAAGGATCGTTCAGCAACAAAGCATCGTAGTAGGGTTTAAACAGGAACAAACCAGAACTTAAACCACCCTTAACCCCAGGGCCCTGTCCCCAGTTCCGACTCCTCGAATGGCATAAATACGAGAAAGGAACTCACTGTCACGGCCTTACTGCCCCCAGAGGGGCCGGGGCCAAAGTAGGGACAATATAAACACAGGCGCTCCATTCCACACTTGGTGACAAACGCCCCCTTGAGAGACGTATTCATTCAACAAACATCTATCCAAGCTTGGGAAGAGAGGGGGCAGGATGGGGGCAGCCAACAGCGGGGGCCCTGTCTGCAGAGGGTTTCATCTCATTTTAAAAAGCTGCCTTTGCTGCCCCCACCTTACCCTGCCAGAAACCACACAGAGCTTAGTGGGGAAGCCAAGTGCTAGACCCTCCCCCAGGCCAGGAAGCAAGCACCCCTATCCACCAATGCCCCCGGGGTGCACTCGTGCCCCCGGCCCCCACCCCGAGCCTGGGCCTCCCCTGAAAACCTGAGCGTCTGGTCCACAGGACAACCGACTTCTTTTTCCATGATCCCCAGGGCTCAGGTGGGCCTCCGGCTCCTCCTCTAGTGAGAGCCCCAGAGGGAGCACGGGGAGGGAGAGGCCAGGCCAGTGCCAGCCGCCCCTCCCACACAGGGGGTGACAGGAGCTGCTCCTCCAAGGTCCCAGGGACAATGTTCACCCTGAAAGAACTGTCGGGGCTGCCTGGGCGGCCTGAGGACCAAGCCAGCGGGCTGGGATGGGAGACAGCTGGACGCTTAGCAGGCTGCATGCTCCCATCTGCAGCCACAGAAGTCACACGGCCCCCACGCTGCCTCCTTCCGGTGGCTCTGTCCCCTGGTTCCTTGCACACGTGGACACCCTCATGGGGGATCTGAAAACAGCCTTCTGGCCTGACCAGTGTCAGCAAAGGAACCGCCTGGGTCCCCAGCTGGTGACTTCAGACACCTCTACAAGTTACACCTTTAACGGCAAAGGGTCCCGCCCCTATCAGACCCCAACGGCGGACGGAGCCAGCTGCCTGCCTCCCCTGAGCCTGGATCCCACCACCCTAAACTCTGTGTCAGCAGGCCTGTCCCTTGGGGCAGGGACCCCCGCCATAGCCCCCTATAGCCCCCAACTAAACTTGACAGATGCATCCTAGTGACAAGAAAAAGGACAGGTGTTGCTGGAAACATCCACCAGACTAAAGGGTGAAGCCAGCTTTCAGATCCACACCCTGTCCAAATGGCTGGTCCCAGGCTTCTTCCAGGGGTCCTCAGTGTGTGGCCCAAGGAACCCTAGGGGTTCCCCGAAGCCCTTTTAGGCCTCTGTGAAGTCAAAACGTCCTCACAGAAATACTAAGGCATAGCATGTTTTTGCTCGCGCCCCTTCCAAGTGTGTTGTGGGGTTTTCCAGAAGCTGCACACAGCGGCCGGGCCCTGGCAACAGGCTCAGTGCAGAGGCAGATGCAAGAATCCAGCCGTCTTCTGCTACACCAGACACGAAAGGGACTTTGCAAAAACGTAAGCCATGAGATTCTTCTCACCAAAGCTTTCTTGTTCTGGAAAATAGCTGTTTTTCATAAAAATGTTATTGACATTAACATGTATGGGTTTATTATTGTTATTTTTAAAGGTATTACTATTTAAATATTTTTACTTCTCTTTTTAAGTGTCTAATAGGATACGTACCGGAAGATACAATGCATATGAACCAAAAGCTCTCTGGGGTCCCAAAAGTTCGAGAATTCTTGTGCACTCCCGCGGGGAGGCAGGGACAGGTGCAATTGTGCACAGCAGAGCGAGCGGCTGCCCAGTGCAGGGTCCTGCCTCAGCCACGTGACCTTCAGCTGTTAGGTAAATGCCCTCTGCCTTGGGTACACCCCTGGAGTGTGGGGGTGACATTCGGAGTGCCCAGGGCTGTGGGGAGGATGACATCTGAATCTGGAAAGCACTTAGAGACCAAGGTGCCCCATACACTCACTATGACCAATATTTTCATGATACAGTCACTGAGACGGTCCACTGGCAAAGAGACAGAGGGTCCAGGGCTGACCCCAGTCTCCCCACAATATACCCCCTTAACCTGGTCCGAGCGGGTGTCCATCCCCTGCAACCCAAAGACACAGGCAGATGGAACGAGACAGAAGAGCATCTGTCCAGCAAGAATCCTTCCAGACTCAGGCCAGAAACCCCTGCCGGTCACTCAGCTGGGAACCCGACCGACGTCCCGGAGGCCAGGCCTGAGAGCAGCCCGCAGGCTGGCCCGAGTCAGAAAACCTCTGAGTGAGGCCAAGAAAGCACAGCCCGAGGCTGACCAGCTCGTGGCTTTGTGGAGCTGCCCGTGTGCGCAGGAGGGAAAGTCCGGAGCCACCAGGGATGGCCAGTTCTGTACCCGTGATGCCGTCCAGCCAACACAATCTTTTCAACAAACAACACCCCACCCTGGGGTGACGTCACATCCAGAGCCCCTTCAGGACTCTGAGACCCAGGTCCTTTCCTGGGGCCTGGTCTGCCTGGGGCCCTGCTGGAAGCAGGGTCAGATGCCTATAGGCCAGGCCCCCTATGGTGGGAGCACAAAACACCATGGAAATCAGGAAGAAGACTGGGCTCCCACAGGGCGTTCCTGCCCCCCAGGGTCCCAGGCTGGCCTTCAGCTCTGCTCAGGATGTGTGACCCTCTCCCTGGGCCCAGGCCCTCCAGGACCCACCAGGCAGCTCCATCCTGCCCTTCTGTGAGCGCCCCGGAAAGCACCTGGTCCTAGGTCCTGGCTCCCTGCCCTTCCCTACCCTGCCCCGGAATCTGGGTGTGGTTTCTGATTTCTCAACCCAGGGAGGAAGGGGCCAGAACCCCAAGCAGGGACACTCTAGAGCAGGAAACCCAGTCTGCAGGACTTGGCTCCTGAGGGAATATTCAGGTGGCATCATCTGTCACTACTGTCACCTAGGTGTCCACACTGTCCCCAGGGTGGGACTCACCTGCAGGAGCCCTGAGGGTGGGGCAGAATGTGGCCCATTTCTCTCTCCTCCCCGACAGGGGGCTTCCAAGAGGAGTGTGGACCCTTCACAAGGGGCCAGTCTGAAAAGAACCAGTCTCCAGAGGCTTCTCGGTGTACAAACGCCTCTGGGGTCCCCCGTCCCCAGCAGCCCCTCCCACCTTCAGTCCCCTCCAAACCGGGTGGGGGGGGGCCGTGGGGAAGGGCTCCGGACACCAAACACAGGACAGTAGCTAAGCCAAGTCTTTAATGAAAACGCCAGAAACACCCACCGCCCGCCGGCTGAGAGGGGCGTTCCGGGGAGAACGGTTACAGGGCTCGAGCTCACTGCCTTCTCGATCCACACCTGATTTTGGGGGATACTTAGCGACTTGAGGTCACAGGAAAATTTTTTAAAGTCAATTTATGTACATTTTCCTTGCAGAGAAATATGCTAGATGGATGAATAAAAGACCGGCCAGCAAGAAAGTCTATTCCGTTAGGCTAAATCTCTTTGGGGGGGGGGGGTCGCAGCAGACCGTCCAGAAGGCAAAGGAAATGAACAGTCCCCAGAGGTCCTCCACCTGTTTGCCAAGGAAAGGAGGCTGTCACGTCCCTGGTGCTTTAGACAGCAGAGGACACGGCTCCAGTTGGCCGACAGTTACTTCTAAAGTGCCAATATTTACCTCCCAGACGAGGTTCTCCAGCCTCTGCAAATATTGAACCCTATGAAGAATAATTCTAGGTGTTGACTTAAAAATGCACGGGAAGCCTCGTTCGACAGGTACGGCCAGAATCGGGGGCGAGCGGGAAGGCGTCCAGGGTAAGATCTGGTCAGCTTTGCAATTTTCACACAGAATGGTGCAGGAAACACGTAAGGGGACACACCGTTTTTAAAAACAATGCTATTAGGGAGCTGAGAGGCAAAAAAAAAAATCTCTTTGAAGAAACTTGCCCAGCCAGGCACGGCCTCTGCAGGTCTGCAATGATTATCCGCCTAATGGATGCCTCCCGGGGTGTCCCCTCAGCCGCCAGCTCAGGACTCGTCAGCCATCCTTCCCACCAAAACCTCGAGCATTGCTCAAAGTGTGTTCCCAGGACTCCTGAGCGTGCAGACCCTCGGGGGGCTCCAGTTCTGCCTCTCTGGCCTCAACCAGAATTTCCGGGGGTGGGGGGGTGGCCAGGAGCACCCCACCCCTGAGGTCCAGCGTTTGAAATCTGCAGCTTTCACATTAGGAAAGTGTCCTGATTCAATGCGCACACCCCTCACTGAGCCACCCTGAGAGTCCTTGGCAAACCCCACAAGGACAATTTTCCCACACTGTCCCGGTCGGTCACTTGGCGCAGGCCCCACCCCCTCCCTGCACTGACATCTGGCAGCCAATCACCAGGAGTCCTGCTCTCCACTGCAGCTGAACACAACTCCTAGCAGTCCCACAGGCTTTGACGGGCTTCATCTCCCAGAAAGAGACACAGGCCTCGGCTGCACACCAGGGTCCCGACCCTCAGCTCTGGGCAGGCTCTCGGATCTGCCCCAGTACCGGGCTCACCTTCCCCCTCCCCCATTAAGACTGGAAACCCCCCGAGGGGTAGGAAGGCTCATGCCAGATGCAAACTCATCCCCCAAAGACTGACCTCGGGATTCCCACTCGAGACAATGACAGTCACATTCCCTAGCCACTCCAAAACATTCCTTGAATCTGCTTCCAGATTCAAATAAAAGGGCCTATCACATCAAGAAGTCTGATGAGAAGCTCTGGTTTTCATTTGCCGACGGTAGCTCTTTCCTGCAAGCAGTTACAGGAAGAGTAATTGTGAACCAGATGAATTTTCCTGCGGGGTCATCTGCTTGCGCGCCTCGTGTGGCGGGCACGGGAGACAGAGGGCTGGGCTGGCTCTCCCAAGCTGCTTGCAGTCCCAGCAGCCCCACTCCCTAGATGTGCGGACTGGGGCTAGTGGCTTCCCTCCTCTGAGCTTGGGCCTCTGGGTCTATGAGCCGTGCACCTCTCTCTGGAGCTGAGGCCTGAATGAGGTCATCGATAGCAAGAGTGCCCTGCAAGGCCTGCTGGGAGTAACACTGAGCAAGTGGGAATACTGGCTGTCCCCTGTTGTGGCTGCCGGCACTGTCAGGGGTCCCCCACTCTTGGAACAAGAACGAGACCATTTCGGCCAAGGTCCCAGTGCAGTGCAGGCAAAGAAATGATTGCATGACCCAGACCTCCTACAGGTGTTTCCATATCCCCCGTCCCCCTCCTCCCCCAGGCTAGGCTGGAGACCCTCTCTGTGCCCTACAGCACCCAAAGGTCACCTCTACCACAACCCTGGCCCCACTGTGCATGAACTAGCCCACCCCTTCTCCTCCCATCCTCGCCCAGAAGCTCCCGGGGTGGGGGTGGGGCAGTCCCGTGGCCAGCTCCTGGCCTGGTACTCAGGGCAGGCCCTCCGATGTGACACGCACAGAAAATGTGATCTACCCTAGATCACGTCAGACCATCAGAGAAGGGCAGGCCCTTCACTGGGTGGGAGGGTCAGGTGCAGGGGCCTGGTCACAAGAGTCACGCAGCCTGGGGATCCAGGCTGTAAGCCCTTCACCCAATCAGTCCACCGTCTTTCCACAAGCACCCAGGCGAAGGGCTGGGGACTCCAAAGATTTTTCTTAAACTGGCTTTTGTTTGGGGTGCTTTCCTCCCCACCTCCTCGGTCAAAGCTGAGAATTCAGTAGGTTTGCAGAGATCACTTTGAGGAAGGTCATAAATGTCCTGTTGCCCCCCCCCCACGGGCTCAAGACAATGGGAGGCTCCAGGGGAGGCCCTCCCCGCTCCGGGCTTTTCCGGCCACACCCCTCCCTCCCCGGGGCTTCCCAGGGAGGGATTCTCAGCTCCACCAGCCTACGGTGGGGCTGGGCCTGCAGATTACACAGCAGGAGGGGGGAGTGCCTGAAAAATGAGAGTTCAGGGGTCATGGGGCTAGGACACAGGCGGGAGCTTCACCCCCAGGATTCCTTTGGCGCAGGAGGCAGATTGTGTCCTCCTTAGCAACTCAACTCCCAAAACTGAGCCCCATTTTGGAAAACCCCCATTACTCACCCGAGATGACAAGGACAGCAGAACTCTGTCAATTGGCACTCTGACATAGTCGCGAATAACGCCAGTAAAATAAAGAATTATTTTTCTATAAAAATCCGTTTTTCCTAGGGTTTTCCCTTGTATTAGCCAACTCCTGCATGTTTTCCTTACTTTCAAGCTTTTTCTTCCACCTCGCTTGCTCCCCCACCACGGATGGAAAGAACTGTGATGCTATCTGAGGACTGCTTTATCTCCTGCTGGTGGCATGCCTCACATCTGACCCTTGACCCCAGATGGCCAGGGCGCCCTCCAGACAGGGCCCTCCAGAGGCCCGGACCAAGTCACCCGCAGAAGGCAACCCCTACAAGTCAGCTGGGGGGCCCCCAAGAACCGGCCCAAGAACTGGCCCAAGAACTGAACGAAAGCCCCTGGGGAACTCTGCTGTATCGAATAGGGCTTTCTCAAGCAAATGACGCTGGCAGAGGGTAGGCAGGAAGATCCCCCGCCCCTTCCCCAAACTTGATGGGATTTGTTCAAAGCAGCCCAGCACAGTCCACAGTGCCCACTGGGAGCTGCCTCCGTCGGCAAAATCACCCCCTTCATCAAGCACTCCTGCTGACACTTGAACAGCCGCAGCAACTTCCCTGCGGGCCAAGGGAGCCCCTGGCTTTCCACCCAATTCCACTTTCTTGGAAAACCAGGAACTCCTAGCAGGGTGAGGGCACCGGCTTCCTTCAGCCACTGTTAAGACAGCCTAATTCCTATTCAGACAAGGGTCTCCCTCTGGCCTCCCTAAGGATACCAGCACCTCAGGGCAAAACTCCACCTACCCCTTCTTAACAGCCCCTAGCAAAGCCATCTCGACTCCCCCCCCCCCCGAATGACCGTGGAACCCCCAGTGGGCACGAATCTCCAGGCCACCGCAGCCTTGTTATCCCCCACAAGCCCTGTGAAAACTGGGGTCTCAAATGCGGCCGCCCCCCTGGGAGTTTCTGGACACGCCGAAAGCCCCAGGTCCAGCAGGTCCTCCCTGACTCTCCTGTAACAGCAGTGCACCTGGGTCCAGGCAGAATCCAGGGGCGACAGCCACACCCCGGTGGCCCAGGCGGAAGGGTCGAGGGGCAAGCGCCAGGTAGAGATCGAATCGCCGCCCCCAACGGAGGGCTTCCGAAATTACCTCTCTAATTCTTAGAGCTTAATTTAATTAGAGGACTGACCTCATTAATTCGAACTTGAGTTTCGAACAAAAAAGAGGTCACGAAACCATCCAATTTACTACCTCCAATTTCCAGGTGGAAACCAGTTCATTTCTGGAAGGCCTCTGAGGACTCCCTGGACCGTGCCCACAGCTGCCGGCCCACCAGGCCCCCACGTACCGCGACCTAAGCTGCCCAAGCGCCATCCTTCCAGCTGCCCAGGGTCGCTTTAAAAGCTCCTCCACGAACTGCATGGCCAAGAGCACCGGCCTCGCCCCCTTTGAACGCCCCCAGACCCATGGAAACACAAACCTCGCCTGCGTGCCCGCCCTCGAATCCCGAGCACAGCGGTGGAACCCACGCGACAAGGTCCACCGAGGGGCCGCACCCTCCGAACCCATGCGGCGAGGTCCACCCCGGCCCCTACGCTCTCCGAACCCGGGCGGCGAGGTCCACCCCGGCCCCTACGCTCTCCGAACGCAGACGGGGAGATCCACCCCGGCCCCTACGCTCTCCGAACCCGGACGGGGAGGTCCACCCCGACCTCCACGTCCTCCGAACCCAGGCGGCGAGGTCCACCCCGGCCCCTACGCTCTCCGAACCCGGACGGGGAGGTCCACCCCGGCCCCTACGCTCTCCGAACCCGGGCGGCGAGGTCCACCCCGGCCCCTACGCTCTCCGAACCCGGGCGGCGAGGTCCACCCCGGCCCCTACGCTCTCCGAACCCGGGCGGCGAGGTCCACCCCGGCCCCTACGCTCTCCGAACCCGGGCGGCGAGGTCCACCCCGGCCCCTACGCTCTCCGAACCCGGGCGGCGAGGTCCACCCCGGCCCCTACGCTCTCCGAACCCGGGCGGCGAGGTCCACCCCGGCCCCTACGCTCTCCGAACCCGGGCGGCGAGGTCCACCCCGGCCCCTACGCTCTCCGAACCCGGGCGGCGAGGTCCACCCCGGCCCCTACGCTCTCCGAACCCGGGCGGCGAGGTCCACCCCGGCCCCTACGCTCTCCGAACCCGGGCGGCGAGGTCCACCCCGGCCCCTACGCTCTCCGAACCCGGGCGGCGAGGTCCACCCCGGCCCCTACGCTCTCCGAACCCGGGCGGCGAGGTCCACCCCGGCCCCTACGCTCTCCGAACCCGGGCGGCGAGGTCCACCCCGGCCCCTACGCTCTCCGAACCCGGGCGGCGAGGTCCACCCCGGCCCCTACGCTCTCCGAACCCGGGCGGCGAGGTCCACCCCGGCCCCTACGCTCTCCGAACCCGGGCGGCGAGGTCCACCCCGGCCCCTACGCTCTCCGAACCCGGGCGGCGAGGTCCACCCCGGCCCCTACGCTCTCCGAACCCGGGCGGCGAGGTCCACCCCGGCCCCTACGCTCTCCGAACCCGGGCGGCGAGGTCCACCCCGGCCCCTACGCTCTCCGAACCCGGGCGGCGAGGTCCACCCCGGCCCCTACGCTCTCCGAACCCGGGCGGCGAGGTCCACCCCGGCCCCTACGCTCTCCGAACCCGGGCGGCGAGGTCCACCCCGGCCCCTACGCTCTCCGAACCCGGGCGGCGAGGTCCACCCCGGCCCCTACGCTCTCCGAACCCGGGCGGCGAGGTCCACCCCGGCCCCTACGCTCTCCGAACCCGGGCGGCGAGGTCCACCCCGGCCCCTACGCTCTCCGAACCCGGGCGGCGAGGTCCACCCCGGCCCCTACGCTCTCCGAACCCGGGCGGCGAGGTCCACCCCGGCCCCTACGCTCTCCGAACCCGGGCGGCGAGGTCCACCCCGGCCCCTACGCTCTCCGAACCCGGGCGGCGAGGTCCACCCCGGCCCCTACGCTCTCCGAACCCGGGCGGCGAGGTCCACCCCGGCCCCTACGCTCTCCGAACCCGGGCGGCGAGGTCCACCCCGGCCCCTACGCTCTCCGAACCCGGGCGGCGAGGTCCACCCCGGCCCCTACGCTCTCCGAACCCGGGCGGCGAGGTCCACCCCGGCCCCTACGCTCTCCGAACCCGGGCGGCGAGGTCCAGCCCGGTTCGCTCTGCGCGATTATCCCGAACGCAGCCGGCTCCCGCCCCAGAGTATTTTATGTTAATTGGATTCAGAAATACAGAGGCCGACGGCACAGCACCGCGTTTGCAGAGCAGATGAAAACTTTGTGCCTGGGCCGTACGCCGCCATCTGCCTCCCAGGCCACCTTCCACCTGGCGCCTTCCTTCCAGCGTCCCACTGCCCTCCCAGCAAGGAACGATTCGGGGTGAGGGTAGGGGAATAAAAGCCAACCGCTCAGATGAATCCGAAAGGCGGCAAAAGGCAGCCTCCAGGGACGCCCAGGAATCCTGTTATTATCCAGGGCTTGGGGATTGCCAGGTTTGCCAAAACCCAAAGGGGGGTTGTCATGAGCCCTGCCCCGCCGCCCCCGCCCCCTAAACGGTGGATTTACTCCTCCCAACCTGATGCGTGAGCAACTGGCTGATAACTTCCCAACCCCCTAATAATTCACTAATTACACAAACTATGGAGGTTTCTGTGTCCTGCGTTTTCCAATGTTCTGAAAGAAGAGAAAGCAATTTCTGCCCAAGATCTGCAGTATGAGTTGGGGGAGGGGCAGAGGGGGAGGTGTTGGGGGCACAAACACCACCCTCCAGGCCCTGATGCAGAACATGCTTCCAGTATAGGAAGCCTTCCATTATACAAAACCCACTCTGGGTCTCCCCAGCAAAAATATAGAGATTCTATAAATACATCTTTATTTTTATACGCTTATAATGTATTACAATATACATACTTTTTTAAGTCAATCTTACAGAACATGCCTGAGAGATTTGCATGGGCCAGTGACTTCAACACACCAAAGGCAAAGTTAAATATTTGCTCTAGATACTTTTTTTTTCCCCTGCTTGCATAATTGTCCCACATTTCAAAGAAGTCTTTAAAAGCACTTAGGTTAAAAAAAAAAAAAAGTTGTGTTTGGGGCCTATTTCAGGACACACGTGGAGCAAATACTGGAAGTCCTCGAGGGCAGCCGCCAGATGCAACCTTTTTTCTCTCCTCTGCTTCCTTAAGCATGAGACTTCATAAAATGTTTGTTGAGTGAATAAAGGAGGCAATTGGTCAAATAATAATAATCCCTAAGCGGGAAGAAGGAGGCCCTGGCAGGATCCAACAGGCATCATTTCTTTGACATGGAAACAGGGGATCCTGCGGTGGGGGAAGAGGGTAGGTCAGCAGAATATTCCCGTGTTCCTTGGGTTTATCAGTGGCAGATCCAAGATGTGGCTTATTGGGGGGGGGGTGGCTTTATCTTCCCATAACTTACATCAGACCCCGTGACCGCAGAGAAATCGTGTCATCCAAACAAAGCAGTGCGTTTGCCTACAATTCCAACTCAAAGAGAAGTCCCCAACATGTCAATGCCTCCAACCAGACTCCCACCCCCCAAACGCTGCTCCCCAAATTTCTAGGACCCCCCGAGGACAGCAGAGGAGGCAGCTGGCCATAATGCAGCTGTGAACACATCTCTGGGGTCCCCACAGAGGGCTCAAGTGCCAAAAGCATTCTGCTGTCTTCCAGAAACACTTCCCCAAGGACCCAGGCTTCCACCAGCCTGTCCACCCAAGGGGACGTCCCTCGGCCACCCCTCCGGTCCCGCGGATCTGTTTGTTGCCCGGCAACAGCCCTCCGTGGGAGCCCCATCTTCCAGCACGTTAAGGACGCATCCTGCTACATCCCTGTTGCTTTGTGTCCCTTGAGGCATATCCAGTTCAGCCTTGTGCTTTGAGGCAATATCCCTCAGGTCAAGAGCGTCTTGTGAAAGGTTCAGGACCACGGACCCTGCCACAGCCCTTGTCAATCCCTTCCCACTCACCGCGCACGATTTTGGTTTTCGGGGCACACCTTCACCCCTGACCGCCTGTCCCTGCTGTGGTCTGGACCTTCACGCAGCACAGAGCCTGTCAGCCATCTTGTCTGTGGTGGACCCAGGGTGGCCCATGTCATAAGGGCACCTTGCTTTAGTTTCGGTGTGGGGGAAGGGAAATCATCTTATTTGCTTCTCGATTTCAGACCTCCCTGTTTTTGTTTCTGTAAGCTGCCTTTTCCGCCCCCCCCCCCCCGCCCCGTACATGTATGATGATGTTGGAATGAGCTTGCAGGAAGGTATACGGTTTCCTTGATGAGCTCTTCTTTCCTGTAAAACCTGAAGCAATCAGCCATCGGTCACAGCCTTTATGGGCTGCCCACTGAGCACAGAGCGCCCCAGGACTTCCCAGAAAGAGTAGCTCTTTCACAGAGTACTAGAAACTGGGACACCGTACCGTTAAGAGAGGCGAAACAGAACCAACTCCTCTGTCCTGGGAAAAACATTATAAATATTTTGTGGCTTAGATTAACCCAGATGCTCGCTGCATGCAGCACCAGCCCTGTCTCCAGAGCAGCTCCTGGGGCTGGGACCTGGGGGCCAGCACTTCTTTAGAGCCGTATGCCCGGGCTGCCCAAGTGGGAGTGACCCAACCCCACCCTCCAGCTGGGGTGCAGGGAGGGATGGGACTTGCCCAAGGACACGGGGTCAGAGCCAGGTAAAGGCAGGTGTGCACAGGTGAAATCAGGTAAAGGCAGGTGTAGATGCTCCAGCCAACAAGTTCGCCTCCTTCCCCCATCCCTACCAGATCCCCATGTTTTTGCCATTTTTTTCTGTATGTTTTCCACTACAGCAAGAGGTCTGCTTCCCTCGTGTCACCCTGCACATCAGATATTGGACAAGTCACTCATTTCTCCATAGTTTTATAACACCTTCTAGCTCAGACACAAACTTGATACTATAAATACTCCCTGATCTTACAAATCCCTTCCCGGCTCTGCGGGCGCCTCCCAGCTGCCCTGCTGTACCCCCACAAGTTTTACTTCTCTCCATCAGCTTCTGTGAATTTATTTTCCACGGATTTGTTTCAAAAGCTTCCTGAGAAGGCGTGCTCGATGTCTGGTCATAAGAGACAGGGCTGCTAATGCCGGGAGAGCAGAAGGCGAGTTTGCTCCTCCTGGAATCCGAGACCGCAAGAGGGGCTGCTCAGGAGCTTTTCTTGCTGGGCTGGAGGATCTGGGAGCAGGGGGCAGGAGGCGAGGGGCCGGGGCTCTGCTCTTGAGGCTGGCCTCCCCGTTTCCTGCTCGGAGACTTCTCTAGGCCTCCTGCCCCGGCCGGAGCAGCCCGAGGAGGGAGGATCAACTCAGCCCTGGTGGACAGTCCCAGCAGCCGCATGGGAGGCTGGGAGGGGAGACGCTCAGTGTCACCAGCCGGCCCCCGTCCTGCTGAGGGAAACTTCGCAGCTTCTGAGAGGTGCCACTGGTGCCGCCCTCGCTTACGGCAGAGACCTTGACAAAACACTTTTATCTGGGATCTTCCCCTCTGGGGCTCCCCTTCCCTCCTCCCTCGCTCCTGCTTGCAGGGTCACCTGTCCCCAAGTCCTGGTTTCAGGCACAGCTTTCTGGGGAAACCCAAAATGACGTGTGGTTCTGCGTGACGTGGGTGAAGACGAAGCCCCGCCCCGTCAGGGACCGAGGGGACTGCCCTGGAGATGAGGGGAAGCGAGGCCAGCGTGGAGTCACGCTAAGGAGGGAGAGGGTTTGCCGTTACAAAGCTACGCTAGCGACTTGACTGGGTTATTGCACAATCAAACCTACCAGAAGGTCCCGTTATAACCAGCTCGGAGACTCTTGGGGTTTGCTTGGCAAGCAAACAAATAAGCAAACCTTTAAGATCACCAGCCGACAGAACACGGCAGAGCTTTGAGAAAACAACACGGATGACAGAGCGAGGCTTATCCCAACAACGCTAGAACGCGTCCGTATCAGCAAATCTACCAGGAGATATGTCTGATCCGATAAACCTCCTAGTTTAAAAAAAAAAGGAGTGGTTTGAGAATATTTTAATATCGTTCAGTTTTAAATATGAAACCCAAGCCAGCACCATGTTCCATGTGAAACACTAAATCCTTCTCATTCCATCCAGGAATAAGACACGAGAGCCGGCTAACATCACCGATACCGAATATTTCTCTGGAGGTGCCAGCCAACGCAATTGAATAAGAAAATGCAGTAAGAAACGCTAACTATTTTTAAAAAGAAGGCAAACGTAGCATTTGGCGAGGCCCTGAGATTTTCTAACTGGCTGAATGTAGGCAAGAGTCCTATCCTACTCTTTTCCAATTTCCATTCCTGTAATTTCCATACCTGTAATTTCCATTCCTGTAAAGTGGGGAGAGAAGCCGCACAGAGTTGCTAGAAAGGTGATGGTGGGGAACGTGTGTCATCTACTCGGAAGCACGGCTTGCGTCAGCACAGCTCGCTTTCTGGAGGGTCACTGCCTCCGCTGCTCTTAGACGGGCCTGTCGATACTGTGACGCTGCAGTTCTCCCGCCAAACAACGTTAAATTCAAGCCCGTGTTGGCACGTGGTTTATCTGAAGGAATAAACATGCAATGCAAAAAAAATAATAAAAAATAAAAAAAAAACCCCACATATCTAGAACATAGAAAAGACTAAATTAAAAAGGCAATCCAATAAAAGAATGGGCAAAATATTTGCACTGACCTCACCCAAAAGGCCATCAAAACGGCGGGCAAGCATATGGGAAGGTGCCCAGTTTTATTAGTCGACAGAGAGAAAATAGGCCCACCGTGAGGTCCCTTCCCATTGGGCAACCTGAGAAAAGCAGGCCGCCCCCGGCGTTGGAGAGGACCCGGGTCCTTGCACGGCGGCACCACGGGTGGCCACAGATACAGCCGCCTTGGGAAGTGGTTCCGCGGTGTGTGCTGGGACCCGGCCGCTGTCCTCAGAGGTGCGCACCCGGGAGTGCTGTGGGCGTCTGTGCACCAGAAGGTGTGTGCAAGGAGGCCCACCGCGCTCCGCAGAGATGGGAAGGAACAGTGGCGCCACGTTCCTGCAAGCAAAGCCCACCCAAGGCAACAATGGATGAACCCTTGCCACGTGCGAAACGCGGACTCATCTCATCATTGGCTCATTTAGTGAAAGAGGCACATGCCGCGTAATTCCATCCTCTCTAAGGCTGAAACAGGCAGGAGTGATCTGTGTTGTTGGACGTTGGCACTCAGGGAGACAAGGGGAATTTCTTGGTGCTGAGAATGCGCTGTCCCTCGGCCTGGGAGCTGCTCGCATGGGTGGGTTCGTGCTGGGAAAGTTCCTCTGGCAGCGAGGTTATGATTTACGCTTTTTCTGTAGATCTGCTAGTCTGTGATAAAAATGGACTTCAGAATGGCAAGAAAAACCTCCAGAAAGAACGCAAGTGAAGGAGGCCCCAAATTACATATACTGAAAAGCTACAGTAATTAGCAGGAGTTCACTGATGGTGTCGTTGGCTGGCGCAGAAACGAAAGCAGCCTCACAGTGGCCTCCTGTCTCCCCTCCCCCGGATTTCATTGCCACCGGCCCTCCTTAACCGCCTGCTCACGTGGAAGCTAGAGTGTGGTCTGGGTGTTGGCGCTGTGTGCTTCAGGGGGTCTGGGGTCTCCCTGCTCACCTGGTCTCGCGGCTCCCGCACGCAGCCTGGCACCTCGCACGCGCCCAGCTCACTTTCAAAGAAGAAAGGGCCGGGGGGGAAGCCCAGGATGGAATTCGGTCTGTCATAAACATGCTTTTAAAAAATGTATTAGAAGGAGAAGTAGGTAATAATTGGTGTTTATTGGCCCACCAATGTTTGAGAAATGCAGCTAAATCTCTAACCCACTCGTCCGGACAAAGATAAATGACACAGATTTGAAGAGGGAGCCATGAGGGGCGCCTGGGGGCTCAGCGGTTAGGCCTCCGACTCTTGGTTTCAGCTCGGGTCATGATCTCAGGGTCATGGGATCGAGCCCCGTGCCAGGCTCCACGCTCAGGGGACAGTCTGCTTGAGATTCTCCCTCTTCCTCTGCCCCCCCCTTTACATAAACAAATAAAATCTTGTTTTTTAAAAAAAGATGTTGCCATTGAAAGCAAAATAATAAAACATCAGAGAAAGCCACAGATGATTATTCTCAGAATTTCAAGGTAGAGAGAGCTGGAAGGCCTTTCTAAACATGTCAGATATTCCAAGGGGAAAGTTGAAATCAGGCCACACGGGAGTTAGGGCCTCTCACGGGAAAACGGCCCAGGAAACAAAATCAAGCGAAAGGAAGGGTGAACAGCCAGAGAACAATTTAAACCTACACACTAAAAAGTTAACACAGATCCTAAGTATATAAAGGATCTCTACAAAGTCGACATCTATCTAGAAAGCAATAGAAATCATCAAAAGCCTAATTGAAAAATGGACAAATGACAGAAAAGAAAGTTACTGTAAAATATTAAAAGGGGGTAAAATCTTCTCAGTGGTGCTAGAATAGCTGAACGTCCATATGGGAGACAAATAAACCTCATACTTTATAAAAATGACGTCAGCATGGATCATAAAAGCAATAGAACAGATCAGAGCAACACGACCCTCAGGAGAAAAGCAGAAGACGGTTGGGTTTGGGGTCAGGCACCGAGGTCTTAGCGACCACAGCAAAAGCGTGCACCATAAAAGAAAAGAAAATGGGTGAACTGGATCTCATCAAAGTTCAGCCCATCCACTCTTTCAAGACATACTGCAAAGAGAATGGAAAGTCCTGGCAGACTGGGAGAAAATCCTTGCAAATCGCAGGTCCGACAAAGGACTTGCATCCAGAGAACCCCAAACAGCAGGTCCTAACCCCGGCCCTGATCAACTCAGCAGCTCCGCACAGACGTGGTGGGGGATTCGGGCAGCCCCTTCCCCAAAGGAGAGGTGCAGGTGGCCAGCAGTGCAGGAAAAGGTGCTCCATGTCCTTAATCATCAGAGAAACCACACGCCTCTTAGGACGTCAAGGAAAATAGCTCCAGCCGGGGTGGGGAGCATCCGGACCCTCCTCCCCCCTCCCTGGCTGTGCCAATGTGTGAGCACAGCACCACCTTGGAAAGCAGCTTGGCAACTCCACGAAATTAGTCTGTACAGAATGTATGCTCGTGTGTGTGTGTGTGTGTGTGTGTGTGTGTGTGTAACCCAGGTGCTTAGCTGAAAGAAATCATACACTGGTGTTCACACCACACCTGTGTGACTATTTGTGGCTCTATGCCAGGGACCCCGGGGGTGTCCAGGACCCAGCACCCAGAGCCCCTCACATCCCCGAGCCCCTCACCCATCTCGCGTCCAACCGACCCCCATCCCCAGCGGGTGCGTGAATCCTGTCCTCCATTCATCCCCACCAGCAGTGAATCTCCCCCAGCTCTGGCCCTGCTGACTCATTCACGGTCCATATGGCTGGTCCTCCCCTGCAGTAACTCATGGGCTCCCAGCCCCCTGGGCCGGGTCCGAACTCCTCCTGAGGCCCTCAGGGGTCCTCACCTTCTCACCCCACCTCTCCCTCTCAGGAGGGGCTCCCCCATCCCCTCCCTTCAGGGAAACTTCCTGTTCTGCTCCTGTGTCTGTTCCTGTCCCAGCCCACCTGGTGCAATGGGCCTCCAGTTCTCACTGAGTCCCCTCCTCTGTTCTCCCTCCACTAGCTGGAAATCTGGGGGGGGGGGCTGTCTTGACCAGCTTGGGTGCCCATTCACAGGGCCCCTCACATCTGCAGAGTGCCCGGTGGATGTTGGAGCCCAGGGAAGGTGTTGGAGGCCCAAATGTGGGCGGCAGGCAGAGACCTGGCACAGAAGGTGGGTGGCAGGTGTAAGAAGCAAGGAACTCCCATCCGAGGAGAACTCCAGACCCGTCTCCCAAGGTTCACAGAGGCCTTAACAGCGCTCAGGTGTTACACCATCCAGGCGGCCTCAACCCCACGCCACTCTCCCAAGGCTGAGCCCTGGGGACCGGCTCCCATCCTGGCGCTTTCCAAGGACAGGAGGGCGTGAGGAGCCTCCGATGGCCCGGAGCCAGCTCACGGTCACGTCCTCTCCACTCGAGGACCTCCTCCAAACCCGGCCTCTGAATTAATTTAATGGAAGAAACTCTGCCACGAGGGACCCCAGTGTGCGGGGGGTGAATCCGACATGCGTTCTGGCACGAATAGCTCAGAATCAAACACAGAAAGGAGGCCGGTGTTTGCCACCTTCCCCTCCAAGAGAAGACATTCCTAGACATGCACGTGGGACCCGCGGCGTGGTGCCCTCCAGAGAGATGCTTGCGGACAGCACAGACAGGGGGCCACGACGCACTAGCAAGGACCCCAAAGTAATTCGGCGTGTACGAATACGGAGCGTTGACTTTTGTCCGGAGAATCGACTTGTAGGCACCCACTGCTCTGAAGGCAGCATTTGAAGAGAGTAGCATTTTCTGTGTTCGCGGAGGAAGAGACCGATACAGCCATGCATCTCGCCTGCGGCATCTGGGAAGCGAATGGGGCCGTTTGGTAGGTTTCCCACTTTGAAAAAAGCCTTCTGGCTTTGCCCTTCCCTAAGTCAGACTTAAGGAAATTAATTCTAGATGGAAGAGGTAATATAAAAGTCAAAAGAAAATGTCAAACAGTAAATTATTTGACTTCCTCCCACCTGAGTCTGATCGGCTTCTCTGCTGACAGCCCGGGGGGGGGGGGGGGCTG
>NW_024424786.1:44617033-44617219 GCF_017311325.1 Ursus maritimus
TTTGCTGACAGCCCGGGGGGGGGGGGGTGCTGCTCTGAGCTACTCACTCGGCAGGAGAGGCAAACAACAGGATCATCTCATCAAGGTGATTTAGCTTCCCTCTCTCTAGACAGGCCGTGCGCGAGCCACAGGGTGTGGGGCAGGAAAACAGAGTTCTGCTCCTGCGTAGCACCTTGGGGGGGGGGG
>NW_024424786.1:44617229-44666936 GCF_017311325.1 Ursus maritimus
CCCCCCCCCCCCCCGGGGCTGTAGACCGCCGTCCTGCCCAGGGCAGGACCACCATGATGGGTAAGCCGGGGCCGCTGCAGTGCTCACGACTGGGGAGTCTGGGGCTGCCAGCCAGGCTGACACTCACCACCCTGCAGGCTCTGGGCAGTGTCCCACCACTGTCCTCCCTGCCCGCCCTCTGCCATCGTGCGGCAGTCTGTGTGCACCTGCTATTACCTAGGTGGCCTGGACTCCGCCAAGACCCAGCCCGTGTGCTCCAAGGCCACCATGCACTGGAAACGCTGCTATGCCGTGTCACGGACCCCCCTGTTCGTCAAATGCCTCCTACAAATAGACTTCAGACATGGGAACAGCCGTTAGCCCCTTGAGTGGGGGCAGAAGCGTGGAGTTTGCAGGGCTGAGACTGCACCCCCCCCATCACCGTGCATCTCCTCCCTTATCCCGCTGCATTGTTCCAGCGTCCGCGCGATGCCCCACGGGCAAAGTGGGGGTGTCGGGAGCCTAGGGTGCAGGGGATGTTGTACAGTCAGACCCCTTGGGTTCAGGAATATCATGTACTTCTTACTGTAACGACATCACTATTATTTATGATTGCTATGTTATTGTTACATTGCTATTAATGTAGTGACATTTTTATTTATTATGATTATTAAAATAATAGAGTTAAAGAATACTGAATTTTTGTCAAGGTGGACGGTGAAGATAAAAGCCCGAGCATGCTCTCGTGGGGAAAACCACCTCTCCCTGTCCCTGTGTGCTGCTGCCCCAGGTGCAGGGAGGCCTGAGTTTGGGAGGAAGAGGAGGAGGATGGAAAGGAGAGGGAGGGGGGCTGAGCCAAGCTTCTTTGATCCCAGAATTTCTCTGATTTGTGTTATGAACAGTGTCAGCTGATGCTAATTGGGTCCCTGCAAGTTTTTGGACCTCAAAACCACCCCGCCCACACCCCCTCAACAAAACAAACATGAAACTGTGCTGTTGTTGTATATTTAGCCAAACAGGCCGGTGGAAGAATGCATTTCCAAAGTCTGGAACACGGAGAATGGGCGCCGTCCTGAAGGAGGCGGGCTAGCCTGGTGGGTGGGTCCAGCTTGGAGCTGGCGACCGCTGTGTCACCTGACAGCCGAGCCCCGGCTCCGTGTGTACCAGCTGGATGGATCTGGGGGGCCGGCTCAGGCACGCTGAGCCCCAGATTCCTTGTTTGTCAAAGAGGGACAATAATAGTATGTATTTCATTGGGTTTCATGAGGGTAAATGAAATGATGCCTAGAACATGGCTTTGCTGTCACATAATAGACACGCGGTAAGTGCTCGCTATTGTCAGGATGAAGACTGGTGGAGAGAATCAGATATTTCATCTAGAAATAGAAGCCTGGAGTTGGCACAGGGGCTGCCACCAAGCCCCTGGAGAACTGACGCACGGAAGCGAGTTAGACTTCGTCCAGCTCTTGGTGGCCACGTACCATCCGTGGAACTTCAAGGAGGCAACCGGGGTTCTACTCACGGAACTTTCAGTGACGTGAGATCAGCAGCCCGCGACGGCACTGCTTTCAGAGCACACTCTCGAATTCAAGAATTTGGGGGTGGCTCATGTGAAAATGGGAAGGATTGATTTTAGAGCAAGTTTCAGAATTCTGAGAATACACATTTTTTTACAATAGTAAAATGAATTGATTTTCCAATTAAATTTTCAAATAAAGTTAATTGAGTTTTTTTAAAGACCGTAAAAGCTGCCCCCCTCCACTCTTGCTGATGGCTCTGCCAAGTGGACCTGTGTCTGCCCTAAGCTGATGTCCACAGATACTCAGGAACTGCCTGGGAACAGTCTGGGAACACTGGTCTTCCTTGGCGCCCGCCTGGTAATCCAGCTACGCTCTCCCTTCTCATCCACAGTGAGCTGTGCCTGTTTTCCACCCGCAGGACCCCTGAGACCCAGCATTCCACCTGAAAGTGCCACCCCCGTGCCCACTGATGCTGCAAACATTCATTTTACTGCTGCACAAAAGACAGGAGATCCCCGCGGTGCCTGTGGGGAGCGAGTGTGGCCCTGGGACATGCTCGGGTGGGGCTGGGCCGGTGGCCGGTGTGCAGACTGGCAGTGGGGATCCCCGTGGGGCTGGAGCGGCGAGCAAGAGCAGCTAAGGTCTTGCTACCCTGATGAGGGGCAGTGCCTGAGGACAGAAGAGGGTTTCAGCGGGACCCTGGCCCCATCCAGAGATCCTCCTAAGCCCCCTTCATTAGCAGTGACTTAACACTCCTGCCACCCGAGTGTTTGCGTTATAGGCTCTGGCATTGAAGGTTGATTGGCTCACTAATAACCTAATTAGGAAATGTGCGCTACAGGAATTATAACCAGTCCTTCACTTAATGGCTCCTTCTCGGTTTCTTTCTGGGGGTTCCCCGAGTGCCTTTGAACGCTGACGCTGCGAAGGTTTCCACTAAGAGCACCGCAGGCCGAGAGGGCACCATATTTTGCCCCTGCAAAAGGCACCAGCCGATGTCGAGCGCGGAGCCTTCGTAGCCATGCGCTGAAAACGCAGACAGTTGTGGAGTATGCAATTAATTATTTTAATAACAACTAAATATAAATTACTTCCATACCTGATTTTTTTTTTGATTCTATAATGAGAGCTGGGGGAGCTTAGAGGCTGGTGCAGGTATGAATATTTGTCACTGCATGTGTTGTTAAAAATAACAAACAGAACACGCGGTTAAAGAAATAAGGGCGGCTAGGTGCGGTGGCTTCTTGTCTAGTTAAGGATCTTTACTCCGAGGCGGCAGGAAGGGAAGTGGGAGCTCCATGGTCCGGCCCCGGGGCGCGTGTGCAAAGGAGAGGGGCGTGTGTGCCCGCGGGTGGCGCCGTGAGGTCAAGACCGAAACACCGTCCAGCTCGGAGCTCTGACTCCACCGCGAGACTCCATGGCAGCGCTTGCTTTATTCTTAACATGACCCGTCGCTCTGAGTCCTGGGAGTCATAACCACCATTGCCGCTGTAAACCACCCCACCCAGGAAATTGTGGGGAAGGGCTGATGATCCTTGTACAGGGCAGGGGGCTCGGGGCCGATGGGGCTGCTGGGGCCTGAAGCCGGGGCATCACCCCACACCGCCCACTACGGGGCTGGAAACGTGGGTCTGAAACGCCAGCAGGCCTGCGAGTCAGCTGAGAGCCCGGTCTGCAGACAGCAACGTTGTCAAGAGGTCCCACTGCATGGCTTATGATGGGGACCCCATCCTGCACCAGAGAAGGGGGACATCTGGGCTGCCAACAGCGAGGCCGGCTGGTCACAGATCAGAGCACGAAGACTACTGCATGCTAGGCTCAGATTTTCTTCCTTAACGTCATAGAGGAGGACGTGTGTGTGTGTTTTTAAAGATGTGGCTGGAGACAAAACCTGCAGAAACGGACAGAGCCGCGGTGCTGGGGGCAGGCGGAGGAGCCGAGTTATTCTGCGATAACAAACATCCCCGGACTCCGGGTGGCTCCGTGCCATAACGGTCTGTTTCTTGCTCACCGCTGTGGGTCTGGGGAGCTCTGCACAACAGCCATCCTTGATGTGCTGCTGCCACAATTGTCACAGCAAAGGAAGAGAGGCAGATGCCACCCCCAGCTCTCCTATGCCTTCACGGCCTGTTTCCGCTCAGGCCTTACTGGCCAACGAATGTCATGTGGCCACGTGCAACCTCGAGGAGAAAGGTAATATTCCTCTGCGTTCGGGAGGGCAGGGAAAACCAGAAATGGGATCCGGTGGCCCCCATAAGGCTTGTGGTGAGACCGTGTTTTCTACAGAAATGCAGGCTCAGCTTTCCTAGGGACTAGGGCTCCCGCCATGGGTGGATTGTTCTGATATTGGTAACTTCTTCTCCCCGGGAGCGCACAATCTACTCCCCTCCTTTATCGATAAGAGAGTGTTAACATCACACGTGTGCACACGCACACACTCCTGAACCAGTGGCATGGGAGTCTCCAGTGGGGACGAGCTTGGTCTCAGGGTCAAACAGGCCAGAATTTGAGTCCTGCCTGGTCCCCCCCAGTAACTTCTAGACCTCAGTTCTGTCTTCTCCCAAATGGGATAACGATGACCACCTCATCCAGTTGTGCTGACGAGCCAGCAGGGTAATTTGAGTGCAAGGCTCATCGTAAGTGCTCAGAGGGTGAGATTTTATTAGCTGTGACCGTTGTCGGCACTGATAGCTTAAAGCACGTTCCTCTCGCTAATGTGCACAAAACTCAAGTCCAGAAAACAATAGGGAACCAGGCCTCAAGGACCACAGAGTGTCCGCTCAAGAGGCTGGTCTGACGCCCTGCTCTTGCTCAGCAGAAGCCCAGCGTCCTTTGTTATTTCTTTCCACGCAGTGCCCAGACGATATTGTTGTTCTGAAAATAGCTGCCGTACTCTACGCTCCCACCCCACCCCGCCGCCCCTCCGAGGGCCGAGGGCACGTCCCCTCCCCGTGGCTCTGGCATGGTTTGTTGCGTGGAATCTGGATGGGACTGAGCATTCTGAGCCCGCACAGGAGCTGCACCCTCACACATCCTGATACCCCAGATTCAGCTGCTCTGTCAGCCTCAGCCCCAGAACGAGGGATGAGTGCAGCCCAACGGACCCGAAGTTCCTCTGACCCACAGCCTGGAACCCTGCCCAGCAGAGCTGGGGGGGGGGGCTGGAGGAGCCACGGGCAGCCCCCCACCTGCAAGTAAGAAACACATGCATGGCAGTAGAAAGCCAGGACGGGCATGTTTGTTACTGTAGCAAAAGCTGACTCATACACTTAGCAAATGAGAAGGCCTTGACCCATGGCCTGATCACAGACCTGCATTCAACGTTTGCAGGTGAGATACAGTTGTTAACCCAGAGCACTGTCTCCAATTTGCAGACTGAAGAATGGCTAGCTTGAAACTATTTCTCTTGTTATATATGTATTCCAACCTCACGTGCTTGCATACATCCAGAAATAACACAAACATATGTGAACATGCCCACTAAAAAGTAAATGATAGTCGCCTCTTGATTTGGGGAATTAAGGGGGGTTCTTCACCAACGTTGTTTTGCATTCTTTTAAATTACAACATTATTACATAGAGGTTAAAAATAAAAGTCCAAGCCCAATCAACAGGATCTCCATGAGAAAAGCCTTTTTCCTACTGTGACCCCCAGTCTCACTTATCAGAGGAAATGGTTCCGTGGTGTCATTCTAGAACCAGTCCCCGTATTTTCAAGTGACTCCAATTCGACAACGAGCCAAAAAACTACAGTTCAATCCGTCTCTCAGTGAACAGACATAATCTAAAATAATATTGTATTTAGGACTAATTCTGAATGTACTACATGGAGCTAATCTGCTTCTCATTAAAATTATGGATTAAATTGTAATCCCCACATTTCCAGAAGTAAGAAAACTGAAGTCTTTGTACCCTTATGTGTGTACCTAATTGAAAGGTTTGTATTTAGCTTTGAAAAAAGAAATCTCATTCAATGCAAGAATTCAGGATTATTCATTCTGTCATTAGATCCATTTTTAAGTCTTTATTAAAGGATTTGAGAGAGAGGGAAACATTCCTTCAAGGTCTGGTTGGTTCCCTGGCACTCCCGGGCCTGCCCTGCAGATTACGGATTCTTCCGTTCTAGTGGGATTTGCCGTTGAGCGCTGAAGCCACGTGATTGGAAAGAAAATAAATGCCCATATTAGGTTTTCTGGAAGTTTATTGTGTGTTTGTTTCTACGACACAGATATGTTATTCAGGAGGCAACTGAGGGGGAAAAGTTAAGAAGAATCCGGCCCAGGCAGCATACGATCCAGCAGACACTTGAGGGCAGTTTCCAGAACGTGTGTGTCCTTCTCCTGGTGGAGTGTCTCTCCTGGTTTGAAAGAGTTAAGTCATTGAAATCGGCTAATTTGTCTGTGGAATGTGACCTGTCCTGGGTCGGGGAGGCCCCAGCTCCCGGGAAGGAAGGTGGTTTCACCGTCTGGGATGGGAAAGGTAAGACGTGGGGAGCACAGTGTGGCGGCCCCTCCCTGTCCAGCAGGGAAAGTCTTGGGTTTCTGACATCCTGCCTGCAGTGGCCCCTTTCTGGCACTTTCTCAACGATCCATGATCTCCCGCTAGCCTCCCTTTTCCCGGAAATCCCACCCACCGGGCTCTGCCTTGTCCTGGATCTGGAAAATCAATGGGTGGGGAACAAAGAGCACAAAGTTGGGGAAATTGGAGTCAGAGCCCTGACCACGTTGGGAAACGGTGTGGCAGGTTCCTAAGCATTGAGGCACATACAGCACCCCCCACCCACCGCATGACCCAGCTGCTCCGCTGCGGGCGCTTAGCCCAGAGAAATGAACACTCACGTCCGTGCAAAGACTCCTGAGTGGTTGTTCATAACACCTTCCCCGGAACAGCCAACACCTGGAAGCAACCCAGATGTCCATCACCAGGTGAAGAGACAAGCAAAGTGTGGGACATCCACACCACAGACATAGCTCAGGGACACGGAGGAGTGAGTTGTCCACAGGGCAGTCTGGGTCGATTTCAAAATAATGATGCCTAGTGAAAGCTAGCTCAAAAAAAAAAAAAAAGTCCACACTGCATGATTGCATTTCTTGAAGAATTCTAGAAAGTACTACAAGCTCTCTAGTGCCAGGAAGCAGGCAGTTGCCTGGGGTCGGGGTTCCTATGGGAAGGAGGGACCCCCACGGGGCGTGAGGGAACCTCGAGGGTGAGAGGTGTACTCACCACCCCCATGGTCGTGACGGTTGTATGGGCGTGCACACATGGTTCTTGCGTGGGGACAATGTTGCCCCTTGTGGGACACTGGAGACAGTTTCGCTGTTACGCCTGGGGGGCTGCTGCCAGCATCCAGCAGGTAGAGACCAGGGACAGCACTTAATACCCTACAAGGCACAGGACGGACCCTATAACAGAGATTCTCCAGCCCCAAACGCTGGTGGTGAGGAGGCTGAAACCCTGGTGTGCGAATGTGTCAAAACGTAGCAAAAAGTACCCTTGACAAACGGCCGGTTTATTGTATCTCAGTTCTACATCAATAAAGCTGTAGGACAGTGAAATCGCAGCCTGCCGCTGCCGGCTGGGCGACATTCGGTGGTCACACCCCCTCTCCGTGCCGGTTTCCGCTCTGCAGGATGGGGGACGACTTTACCTCCCAGCGCTGTTTAGCATGAATCCAGCTCCCTACATGGTAGCCGTTCATGGTCTCAGGCTCGTGGAAGTGACTTCAGCCAACGGGTGAGGAACGGCGTAAATCACCCATGGAAATGACATTTCAACTGGGCTCCAGTCCTTAGAAAATCAGTGGACCAAGGAAAAACAACCCGAGTGTTCAGGTCATGGTCCCCGGCCCGTGGGGCAGGGGGAGGGCGTGGGGTGGGGCAGGCAGTCACGCCACCTGTCGGTAACAGGGACTTCGGGATGACCTTGAGTCCTGGCTCTCAGTCTGACCCCACAGGAAATAGGACCCTAATATGATTTATGTAAAAGTACATACACTGTGGGTTGTTGTTTTTTTTTTTAATTTTTGGCCAAGGTTATTGTTCCCTGGACTTCGGCCACAAAAACACTCAAGAAAATTAAAGAGGCTCGCAGGTGCAAGAGAGCCCACCCCTCCCAGGCCAGCCCTGAGTCTGGGCTTTGTGCCTGGTGGAGCCGTGTGTGGATTACTGATGCTGGAGACCCAGTCGTCGCGGCCTATCCCTGCCGGGCCCCCCTCGCTCAGACTCAGTTGCACCTTGAGGAAGATAAACAGGAGAGCAGCTCAGGAGATGGGGATGCAGAGCCCTCAACCAGCTCTTCGTTGGCGTGGGAGGTGGGTGAGAAAGCGAGAGAGGCGCTGGCCGCCAGAACACAGCGCATTTGTCTTGACGCAGTTCCCGTTCCAGGTCCCGTTGCAATCCAGTGGTTGGGGAAGCCGGGTCACGTCCCCCCCCCCGTGACGCCTCACGGCATCCTCAGACACCCTCCGCTCCCAAGTGTGTGAAGAGCTGTCTGTCCCCCAGAGATGGCAGGTGGAGCGGGGAAGGAGGAGCGCAGGCCGCTGCTGGGCTCCCGGATGTGGTCCCCCTTTCCCCTACGAGATGCAGCAGGCTCTAAGCGCATCTGAAGGGAGGCAGCAACACGGGGGGGGGGGGGGCGGAGAACCCAGGACCCCCCAGCTGTGCTTCTCTGGGAACATGGAGACACTTCAAGTCCACTGGGTGGTGTGAGAAGCTCTCCCTTCTGACCACGCCCGACACCTGCCCCAGAGCCTTCACTGTCTGCAGAAGAAACCCGCAACGCTACAGGATGGGGGAGGAGGCTGTCAGCCTGGCCCTACATCCACGATTCATGACCCTCCAGGTTACACCTGCAGCGTCCTGGGGAATCAGATCTGCCCTGGAGCGTCCGGTCTTTGCCTTTGGTGTTCCCTCTGCTGACAATGCCATTCCCATCTCTCCTGGGCGATTCCAACCCTGTGCAGTCCTCAGGGCTCCTGTGGGATGGCATCCCCTCCAGGCAGACCGCCCTGATGCTCCATGCTGGGTGACGTCCCTGGGCACCACGCATCCCCCATCCTCCCACCATTGCACTGACAGCAGGGCTGGCCTTATCCAGCAGGGGTCCCTCTCCCCAGCCAGATTGAGACAGAGGTCGTATCTGGTCACCTCGAATCCTCAGTGCGGGGTTCAGGGCCTGGGCTGAGAAGTCCTTAGCTGCTGTGTGTTGAATACGTGGGCTCAGTAAGGGTGGAAGGAAACTGGCTTTCTTAAGCGGGTTTTATAACCTCAAGTATCAGGCAGAAAGAGGGGGCAGCGGGTGGACGGCCAGCCGGCCGTGGAGAGGGGATGCCAGCTTCTCAGAGCTCCCCTCGGCCCCCTGTGTCTCCAGGCCCTTTGAGGACAAGGGGTGCCATTGAAGCTGACGGGGTGCGAGCTGCCTGGTTCAGAACAGGCCAGGCTGGTTGGGCTGGTTGTGTGGGGCAAGAATCAGGAAGAAGGGCTTGCTCTTCATAATCCAGCTTGTTTATCCAACGAACAATAAAACAGGGCAGGATTGTTCGGAGATGCCGGACGGAGTCCGTGAGAGAGACCCCACTGGACCGAGAGGTCTGTTCAGGAATGCACGGAGCCTGGGAAACACGGAGAGGAAAGGGAGCCAGCTGTGAGGACTTGGGGATGGGGCACAGGGCGGTGGTGTGCCTGAGCACCTGGCACGGCTCGAAAGGGCAAACCCCGTGCGTGTTGTCCCAGCTCTGTGGTCAATGATGTCACTGTGTGTGACAGTCAAGGTTATGTGCCAACTAGACTGGACCATGGTGGGGGAGGGGGGTTGATATTTGGTTAAACATAATTCTGGGTGCATCCATGATGGTTTCTGGATGAGATTAACATTCGAATAGGTAGACTGAGTCAAGCAGATTGTCCTTCCATGTGGGTGGGCCTCATCCGATCAGTTGAGCGGAGGGTCTGAATAGAACAAGAGACTGAAGGGGCCCCTGGGGGGCTCAGTTGGTGAAGCGTCTGCCTTCGGCTCAGGTCATGATCCCAGGGTCCTGGGACTGAGCCCTGTGTCGGGTTCCCTGCTCAGCGGGGAGTCTGCTTCTCCCTCTGCCCCTCTCCCTGCTCATGTGTTCTCTCTCTCTCAAATAGATAAATAAAATCTTCATAAATAAAAATAAAAAAAGAACATGGGGCTGAGGAAGGGAAGATTCTTTCTCTCTGCCTGCCAGTCTGACTTTGAGCTGGGACTTTGGTCCCCTGCCTTTGAACTCACATTCGGACTGGAGCTTGCACCAGTGGCTTCTTGGGTCAGGACTTTGAGCTAACTCCCTGTAATTAATGCTCTTTTACACACACACACACACACACACACACACACACACACACACTGCTAGTTCTGTTTCTCTGCATGGTGCTAATATCCCGGAGTGCCTGACCTTGCCCACGGTGGGAATACTGACCCCATGGGAAGCAGCCAGTGCGACCGATGAGCCCCCCAGCCCCCACCTCAGTGCCAGTGGTTAAACATTCAGAAGCAGCACGCCACGGCCCAGGGAGCATCCCGGGCACCCAGAGACTTTCTCAGCCCCAGCGAGGCCACGAGCTCCTCTCTAGGCTCCCACCTGTGAGCCACAACGGTGAAATGGACCTCAGCTGTCACCTGGAGCCATGCTGCGCAGGTGGGAAGGGTCATTCCCTCTGGGACGAAGATCATCCCCCTCACCTATTCCATCATTGTTTGCACGCTCTGCTCTGGCCGCGGGGGTCTCTTCCCCAGTCCCCCTGGCATTGAAAGGCCTCTAATATACGACCACGCCTTCCTCTTCCATCGGTCCCCTGTGCCAGGGACAGGGCTGGGTACAGCAAAGGTGCTCAGGTCACGACATGCAGTGGAGCCTTTCCGCCCCGGACAGGCCGAGCCAGTGAACGTCCTCACTCACATCTTCCGCAGACATAAAGTGAAAACCCACGCCGTGCCCTGGCTTCCCGAGGCAGATCTGCTAAATCCCGCACGGTCGATGAGACCCCGTCGGTCCAGGTTCCTGCAGGCAGAGAACGCACCTCAATGGGTTTAAGGAGAAACACCGAGTTATTTATTGCTTCATGAATCTGAAGACGTCAGATGAGTCAGGACGGCGGGACCCAGGGCTTGGTGCCGGTCCGTGCCTGGTTTTGCTGGGCTCTCGTGAGCTCCTGCGGCAGGCACGCCTCTTCTTGTGCTGTCCAGGCGGCTGCCAACAGCAGTGGGTTTATACCAGATGGATTATGTCAGTGCTGAACATTTTCTGGCCTTCTCCAAGGGCCCGTCCCTGCTGGTGGTCACCCCCTCCGCCCCCCGACATTAGGCTTGCTCAAGGGAGTGTGTGTGCAGGTGACCTGTGCCGTTTCTGAGCGGAAGCTCAGGGCCTCTGCTCGGTTCTGCCACGTGGTTTTCTCCTTGCCATGAGACCTGTGGATCCCAAGCCCAGCAGACAGGCCGCGCCTGCAACCTCAGACCGAAAACGAAGGAAGCGTGGAGCAGAGCTCCGGCCGACCAGCACAACATGTGGCTGTGGGTGAACCGCGGACGTCTGCTGCTGGAAACTGCTGGGGTGCTAGGGTCACGAGTTCCTGTCCAGGCAGCTGGGGCGGCCATAGCAAAGCTCCCAGACCCGACAGTTCAAACAACAGACACACGACTCACAGCGCTGGAGGCTGGAGACCCAGGATCAAGGTGCCGGCCGACCTGGTGAGGACCCTCTTCCTGGTGTGCGGACGGCCACCTCCTCGCTGTGTACTCCCACCAGAGACCTCCCTCCTCTGCTGCTGAGGCCGCGGATTCTCCCGGACCAGGGCCCACATTTCTGACCTGATTTAATGTAAATTACCTCCTCACAGCCCTGTGTCCAAATACAGTCATGCGGGGAAGGAGGGGCTCAATGTATCCGTGTGGGGGGCACAGCCCAGTCCACGACAGGACACAGCGTAACTTACCATGTGCACCGCATCCCCAGGGGCAAGAGCACCTCGCTCTGCCGACACTTCGGACAAGAGCCTGGAAGTTGAGGCCGACTTGAGCATTTGACCGTGATCAGCCCTGGATTCTGTGCATCTATGAACCGACCACTGTTGGGATGCTCAGAGGCCCACCTATGTCTGCGGCCCGCGAGAGGTCAGCGCGTGGGCACCGTAGGCATGCAGTGTCAGCCAGGCCGATTCTCTGGGAAGGACTGAGGTGCTCCTTCTAGGGAGAAGACCAGATGCCGGGCAGCCAAAGCCAACACACGTCTGTCACATATTTCTGTTTTCCGAGCCCTGAGTAGGAGCTCCTGGGTTCCTGACGACGAGACCCTGCCTCCCCACCTGCAGGCCCCCCAGGGTAGTTGTAAAACACAGAGACAAAGCAGGGAGCCTGAGCTCCAGTGGAGCCAGCTGCCCAGGGAAGGGAGCGCTCAGCCGGGAATCGTCCCCAACCCCCTCCCGCACCCAACGGCGGGTGACTCCCCACTTTCCCTGTGTCTTGGGGGCTCTGGGTGCAGGCACTGTGCTAACTGCCCTCCCCGATTCTCATTCCGCGGCCCCTGCTCTCCGGTCTCATCCCGTTCAGCATGTCAGGTGCACGTGTGTGAAACCTCTTTCACTCACTGCTGTTTTTGTTGTTGGTGGTGGTTTTTTAAAAATTACAGTAAAATACACATAGCCCACAATTTACCACCGTCACTGTTTCTAAGTGTACAGTTCTGTGGCATGACAGTGTCACCCAGCCTCACTGCTTGGGGGCTGTCACTCCATTGTCTGCACAACTTGGTCACCTTCCCAGATGGATGCTGTCCCCAGGAGACACCGACCCCCATCCCTCCCCCGGCCCCGGCGCCCACCGTCCACTCTCTGTGCATGTGAAGACCAGGCCCGGCTGGCCACGGTCTTCCCAGGTACAGCGTGGCAAGGCTGGCATGGGGACTTCAGGACACTTGGAGGCTGGGTGTGCTGGAGAAGAGACACAGCCGTCCTCAGCCCCAGCATCCACGTTCACTGTTCTAGGAGAGCTGCAAGCCTGAGATCTGACGTGCTCTTTACACACTCACTTGATGGTCAGTTCAGTTGCTTCCTCAATCGATGACAAGCAAGAGGGTGCATGCCGTCCTCGGCAGGCCAGTTGGCCAGGGCTGGAGCAGCCGGGTGCGTCTTGCACTCAGGGCCTGGCTCACAACACCGGGGGATACGATGCAGGATCTTTAAAGGCTGGATCTGAAAGCAACTGGATCACGGGATTCCAAAAATGTCTGTTTTAAAGGCTCAAGGCCACAATCTCAGTACCGGGACAGGACCCCCACTTCCCCCTCCCTGAGAACATCAGCAGGTGCCCGAAGGGTTGACAGGATGCTGCAATTTGGGGCATTTGTTCCATGAAACCTGTCCCACGGGTCCATCCCTATTCTGCCCACATAAGGCCAGGGGACACCACCCACATCCACCAAGGACCTGCCCATCCCTGAGACTGGGTTAAGCTGAGACCCAGGGCTCCCGGCTCATGTTATAGGAGAGGCAGCAGGTGGCACGGCTGGTGGCGACATCCCGGAGCGGGGGAGCCGCTGCTTCCTCCCCTGGGCCTCTGGTCCAACAAGAAACAACATCCACCACTCACATCCGTCTCCCAAGTAAGACTGCTGGCCATGCATGTTTAGCGTAAGCATATCCCAACAGAGCATGTGATATACTTACACTAAAACATTTGGGGCGACTGGGTGGCTCAGTCGTTAAGCGTCTGCCTTCGGCTCAGGGCGTTATGGGATCGAGCCCCACATCAGGCTCCTCCGCTAGGAGCCTGCTTCTTCCTCTCCCACTCCCCCTGCTTGTGTTCCCTCTCTCGCTGGCTGTCTCTGTCAAATAAATAAATAAATAAATCTTTAAAAAAAAAAATTAGTCGTTGCTCAGCTGAAACTCAAATCTGTGCTACCGTATTTACAAAATATATACGTCATCTTTTTTTTTAAAGCAGTTTCAGGTTCACAGCAAAACTGAGCAGAAAGTAGAGAGAATTCTCATATTCCGTATAGCCTCCATCCCTGTGCCCCCCAGCCTCCCCCACTGTGCACAACCCCAGCAGGCCAGTGCACCTGTCATAGTCTGTGAGCCCATGCAGACACGTCGCCGTCACCCATGGTTGATAGTTTACACTGGGGTTCACGCTTACACTGGGGTGCACTTCTTGTAGGGGATGGGTCATACATGAGTAATGACACGTATGCACCTGGAGGAGGGTGGGTCCTAACTCCATGACCAGTGTCCTTATAAGGGAAGAAGGAGAAGGTGACATTGGATGGGGCAGAGGCTGGAGGGACGTTGTCTACAAGCCCAGGAGCACTAAGGGTGGGTCAGCCACCAGAAGCCAGGAGAGATGCCTGGAGCAGGACCCAGGACATGAGCACAGCCTGTGACGAGGGACAGGAACCCCACATGTAAAGCACAGAATGGGGGAGGGCCTCCTTGCCAGCTGGCCTCCACGGCGACCTACCCGGCACCACTTCCAGAGGGCAGATCCAGGAGCGAATTGTGTGTGCTGCTCAACACAACAGGAAAACTGCAGAACCAGGAGGGAGAGGTGGTCACGCAGCACCCATACAACACGAGAAACGTCGTATTTCACAGTTTTGCCTGTTCTGACACCCAGACTCCATGATCGATGAAGATTTTTTCTTTTTTTCTACCCGAAAAGAACATGCTGTGCCCGCTCAGGTTTCTAGGGACCAGAGAGAGGCAGAAAACATCACCCCGAGCTCCCCCCAGCCAGCGAAGCAAGTGGCCCCCACTTCCCCACGGCGTCAGCAGCATCCTGGGGCCGAGCTGGTGTCTGCTAACCCCGGGAGGCCTGGGCACCGCTGCTGCAGGGAACATGGAAGACATAGGTGCCCCCAGCACCAGCTCCAGGAAGGTTCTGGAGAAAATGCAGGCTGGAGGTGTGAGCACAGGCATGGAATTTATCTGCATCGGTCATCTTTCCTGGAGATAAGTTTTTCAAAACTGCATTTTCTTAAAGAGCATAAAGAATATTTCTAAGGACACGTTGGCCTCTGCTCTCAGGCTTTCAGAAAGATCCCATTCACCAAGGTGAGCGCCTGGCCCACGTCTGCCAGCCAGCAGCTGATGGTGTCCCCCGGGACTCCACTGTTGGCGAGGGTGCAGGGGCAAGGGAGGGACGGAGTGGTGTTGGGGACCCTGGGAGTGACCGAGGGCCCTCCAAGCCCTGGATACCCATCCTGGGAGCCCCAGCAGCAGGAGGACGGCATTATTCCCTGCAATGAGCCCAGCAGGGCAATCACAGCAGAGGAGGGCAGTGCTGGCCTGACGGGCCTCACCGGCATGAGCTCCCCCACCTGGAACGGCCGTCCTTTCCCCGTGTGCCCTGAAGCCCACTCGCTCCGTCATCCTCCCTGAACGCGGGTTGTGACTGTGACAAGGCCAGACAAGAGACAGAAACCACGCAGCTGTCCTGGAGAGAGAGAGTTCTAGAGGAGGCTGTCCATGTGGCTGCTCCCTGGGTACCCCTGCCTGCGCCCAGCGGATGGAGGCCCCGGGAGAGCTCCTCGGCATGGCTGGGCAGCCCCCACATGGAGCAGCTACTCCTAAGAAGAGACCCAGTGGGAGTGGGAGGACATGGGAACCGCGGCTCAGACTCCCACCTCCGAGCTGGAAACACTGGCGGGCCACTGTGAGGGTGCCTCTGGGGGACCCAGTTTTGCTGGTTCTGCAAGGGGTGGGGACTCTGCAGACTGGCGGCTGAGCTATGGGAGGGGGCCACCAGAAAGAGGAGGTGCCTGGAGCGCCACCTATGGGCAGAGCGCCCCCCCCTCCCCGGGGTAACTGGCAGGGTTTGCAGAGCACCAGCCCGGGAGCACTGAGCCGAGCCTGGAGGTGCTGGCATCTCCCCGGCTTTACTCCTTCGGCTACGCAGCCTTCCCTACAAAACACCACCTTTTGTTTCTGCTCAGCAAGCACCATACAGCTAACATTCTTCTTCCAAATGAAGATTTTCTCTCGCTCTCCCCAAAATGAGGAGCTGCGGGAGCCCCCCACTCAGTGTGTCCACCTGTGGGAGGTGCTCACAGCGCCCCTGTGGGCCATGCCAGACATTTCTCAGACCCCGTCAGTCTGTGCCCCTTCCCCACAGCAGCGGAAATAAGGGGCAAACTTAGAGACTTCAAGCAATACGGATTTCCATTTGCAGGGTGTGTTCCTTCTGGAGGCTTGAAGGGGAAACGCATTTCCTTGATCCTCCAACTTCTTGAGGCTGCCCCATTTCTTGGCTCCTGGGCCCTTCCTCCATCTCTAAAGCCAGAAATTTTGCATCTTCTCTCTATTCTCTTTTGAACCCCCCAGGTCTTGTCCAAAGTCTGACACAGCAAGATGCTCGGTAAATACAAGGCAATAAATTATAAATGCAGGTGTGCACAGGTCCGTCTGTTCCAGGAGATATAAGCATCGGAGAAACCGCGCTGTGTCTGAATCACCCAGCGGGCTGCTGTCCCGATCGAATGCAGGCACGATAAGATCTGTGTACCCAGAAACTGCCAGATAGAAGATTAATACACGTTTTCCAATAGGATTAAATTTCTTTGATAAAGCAATCAGAATGTTAACACATTGCTTTGTTAAGTAATGTCCCAGAAGACATGCCCTAGTATGAATTAGTCCATAAATTATCAAGGAGTAGAATGGGAAGGAGGGGTTGTGTGAATGCACAAAACATGTTGTGGGAGGCTCCCTGGTGCCCCCCAATATAGCCTAAGTCCTAAGCACAGGACCTGTGTGACCTTATTTGGAAATAGTATCTTTGCGGAGGTAATTAAGTTCAAGATTGAAAGACGACAAGTCCTTATGGGAACTGGGGCAGACCTGGAGACATGGAGGGGAGGGCAATGGGAAGACAGGCAGAGCCTGGAGTGACAGCTCTGTAAGCCCAGGGTCCTGCCCCAGAGCTCCCAGAAAAGGAGCACAGCCCCGTGGACATCTTTGTTTGTACTTCTGGTCAGAACTGTGAGAGAACCAACTTCCCAAGTCTTTGAGCCACGCGGGGTAGCCACAGAAAACGAACACACGTGCCTGGTGGAGACCAGATGAGACGGCAGTGAGGGACCCTCCTGGGGGCCATCGGGCAGAAGGGGAGAGGTGGGCTCAGGAAGGGGGTAGGTGCCCCCAGGAAACACGTGCCCTTCCACATTGTCCTCTGCTGGGGGCTGACTTGGGCCAGATGGACCCAGCTCGGGAAGGGGAAAGCCGGGTCTGCAGGGGCCCCCGGTGGGGCTGAGAAACCGTGTCTACGAGCAGGGGCACCGTCAAACCCCTGGTCACACCAAAGACTGCCTCTGAGAGCAAAGATTTTCAGGCACACTCACAGGCAGGAGGGCCTGTGTCCTCACAGCCTACACGACCGGGCACAGTTGTCCCCCCAGGTAGACCCCAGAGGGCGTGAACCCACAGCCCCACACAGAAGAGCAGTGCTGAGAATCATCCAGAATGTTTCCTTCAGATGAAGAAACAAGGAGAAAAATAAGAGAGTGACCCCAGTGGCGGGGGAACGGAAGGATCACCGGGGAAAGTGGCGCTCCCACCCTTCGAGACACGGGAAAGCGCTCCCGTGAGCGGTTGAGCCCTCCAGAGCAGAATGGAAGCGGGGTGCCTGCGTGGGGGAGCACACAGCCTAAGGACAGAGCTTCGTCGCCCCGTGCAGACACGCCCTTCCCCTGGAAGCCAGGAGCGCCCCGGCAATGACGGACCGTGAACTTGCACGCGGCATCTCAGCGACATTAGGACCGGACATCTGGAGAAAGACCTCACCGGGGCTTGCTGGTGGCAGGCGGGGCCGGGAAGGGGTCTGTCCTGCAGGGACCCTGCCAGGAAGCCCCCCACCACCATCACCCACGTGCCAGTTGGGTGACAAGCACATTTTTTTTTAATGAGGCAACCTTTTCAACAAACCACTTAAGGTTGCATGTTGGCCAGGCGCCATGAAAAGCTGTCATGGGGTAAATGGGAAAGCCAAGGGCGACCCGTCCATGCGTCATTCTGCTCACGGCACATTCACTATAAGAGCCCCAGAGAAGACTGACAAAGGGTGGCCCCCTTTCTCATGGGTCTGCCCCCCTCTGTCTCCAAGGGCTGCAGAATCTTGAACCTCACCTTAGAATCTCGTTGCGTCCTAGTGAGAAACCACCCCAGAACGAAGGAGCTTAACACAGCACCATGTCCTTTTCTCCTTCCTGCGTGACGGGGGGTGACCGGCTCAGCTCGGGGTCCCTCATGCGTTTGCAGCCAGCTGCTAGCTGCGCCGGGGTCCGTCGGAGGCTCCCTCCCCTCCCAGGGCTGGCGGCTGGTGCGGGATGCCGCTGCTGGCTGGAACTCCAGCCCGCATCTCCTCCGGGTGCCCTGGGCTTCCCCATGGCACTGCGACCCGCAGTCGGCTCCCACGGGGGAGGCAGGGCAGCCGGCAGAGCTAGCCACAGCGTCCTGCAGACCCATTGGCCACATTCTTGTCTTAATAAGCCAGTCACTAAGACGACCATTATTCAGGGGATGGAAATGAGGCTCTGGCCCCCAAACGCAGAGTGTTGAAGGAGGTGCAGACGTGTTTTGAAGGCACCCCTCTTTCACTCTGGCTTTGGTGGAAGGAAGTCAGCTGGATAGGCTGTTACAGACAGTACCCCGAAAATAGCCTCATGGGAGAGGAGAGCCCACAGGGATGGCCTGTGACCCGGTCCCCGAGCCTCAGTCTCCCCATCTGAGGGGTGGGCTGGGCAGCAAGCAGTAGTCTTCCGTGCAAACCCAGTCCTCTCTGCTGGGGACCCTTGCTTGTACCCCCTACACCACCCCAAGAACCTTCCGCAGCTTGATCATGGGGCCACGTTCCTAGAGTTTTAAACACACATACCTGAACCCTTCGCTGGCCAGCATCTGCCCCGGGTGCATCCCCGCAGGGCTCCGTGCTGGGCGCTGAGGAGCATGAGCAGGCCCAGCCTTTCCTCTCGGGAGTCCAGGTCACCACAGCCCCCACACGGGGTGCCGGGTGGGGGACTCGCCCCGCCCCGCCATCCAGCAAACAGGAGCCGCTCACCACGGGCCCCTTGAGGTGCCGCGGGGATGCCGGGAAGCAGAGCAGGGCAACAGGCCCTCCCGCGCCTCCTGCACCCGCTGCAGCCGCCCCAGCGGGGACTGAGCCGACCTCACAGCTGAGCCTTTCCCTCTAGTGAACGAGCGGTTTGCTGGAGATCGGCTCCTTCCCCTCGTCGCACCGGCCCGTGAGCCGGCAAACGAGTCCTCTTTGATCATTACTGACCGATTTCTGAAGCAGCATGTCCGAGGGCTTGATTGTTCCATCTGTATCCAATATACCCGCCTGCGTCCCACAACCTTCTGTTACAAACTCACCTTTAATGGACCGTCAGCACCTGCCCAGAGAAGTCGTAATCCAGCCCTGCGTGTACCGGCCGAGTCAGAGAAAGGACACACCACCGCGGGGGACTGACGCACTCACTTGGAGGCAGAATAAGGCCTGCTGGTGGAAGCATCTAGAAGGAAAAGACGGAGCAGGGTAAAGCCGTGCAATCCCACTTCCTTCTGTGCCCCAGGTGAGCAACGGAGCAAGGCCAAGGCTACCGTCACGTGGGCCCCCCGAAGCTCCGATCTGGAAGGTGGTTCCCTGACCTTGGACTCACCAAGTGAGGGAGCTCTGGAAGAAAGCATGCGGGGCTGCTGGCCAGGAGCCTGGGTTTTAGCCCGCGCTGTGACCTTGAGTGAGTGTCTTAACCTCTGCCGTCCACTCTGTGGCCCATTCCGTGGTCCAGGGGCCGGCAGGGAAGCTTCTGGTCCAGCAAGTGTCACTCCCTGCCCACCGGGCACAGCGTGATTCTGCTCTCAGGCACCTCACTCTGGGAAGGACAGTCACAAATGATGGGATGCATAATTAATTAAAGTTGTGGTGGGGTCTCCGTGGCAGCCCACAGGTCTTAGGAGAGCACACACCGTGGACATTCACCGGCTACCCACCCAAGCATCTTCTCCGCACTTCCTAACCGCGGCCAGATTTTCCCTGGGGTTGGCTGGGACTGGCCCGGCCACCAGCCGGGAGTGGGCAGCCAAGGGGATGGTCCGTGTGATCGGGCAGGGGTGGGCGTGTCACCAGATCCGAGGCAAGCAGCACTGAGCTGTCCGCTGTGCTGTGGCAGGTGGCATGGGGACAATCAATCCGGACGGAGGTAGGGATGCTGCTCGTGGGCCGGGAGCAGCACGTGTGCAGGCTGGAAGGCCGGCTACGTAATTCTGCCCAGTGCGAAATGAAAACACAGGGCCCCTTGTTCGAAGCAGGAAGAAGTGCCGTGCAGGCACTGAGATGTCAAGCTTTCCCCTTACTTCCACAGCCCCTCTGCTCTCTCGTCTCTCAACCGTGTTTTTTAAATCACAACCTAATGTCGTCGTAAGCAAAAAAAGTATGTTTTACATTTAAATTGTTAGCATGGATTTTAATGTTCACCTTCATGTTGCATGATGCCGGTCTTATTTTTTATTTTTTTTTTAAAGATTTTATATTTGACAGAGACAGAGAGAGAGAGAGAGCACAAGCAGGGGGAGCAGCAGGCAGAGGGAGAAGCAGGCTCCCCACTGAGCAGGGAGCCCGATGTGAGACTCGGTCCCAGGACCCCGGGATCACGACCTGAGCCGAAGGCAGACGCTTCACCGACGGAGCCCCCCAGGCGTCCTGCACGATGCCAGGCTTGAATGCAAATATGAGAGCATTTACCTGGAGCACAGAATCACAGAAACCGCAGTTTGCATTTTGTAGCTCAGGCTTGGGTGTGTTTCACGCTTACAACAGAAAACGATTGCCACCGTCTGCTTCCCCGCCTGCTCTGGGCACCGTCTGCCAACACGCTGCGCTCAGCATCCTGATGAGCCTGGAGGACTGGCCGGGGAAACTCCCTGATCCCTGATCTCTCTTCTCCGTCGACAGGGAAGTCACGTGAGTAGGGAAGATGGGCGACGGGCTGCTCTGGACTGAGCCATGGCCCCAACTTCATAGGTTGGCGCCCTAATCCCAGTGTGACCATCTGTAGAGATCTAGTCTTAAAGATGTAACTAGGTGAAATGGGGTCATCGGGGTGGCCCTGATCCAGCGTGACCAGGGTCGTTACAGGCCACAGACACGCATGGAGGGACGACCCCAGGAGGACACAGGCAGGGGACGGCCGTCCACACACAAGGAGAGGGGCCTCGGGGGGACCCTGCCCTGCCCGCGCCTGCATCCCGGGCTCGGTCTTTGGGAATGGGAGACAGTACGTGTCTGCTGTGTGGGCCCCCAGGCCGTGATGTTTGTTATGGCGGCCACGGGAGACTCATACGGATTTCTGGTCATGGTCTTAGAATGCCACGTTTTCCTCGCGCATTGGAAGCAAGTCCTGGCTTAAGCAGGAGACGTGGCCTCTTGGGGCAGGGCCACACCTGCTGGTCTGCAGACATGACACGCTGACCTTGCCCTTGCAGGAAGTCGAGCGTGATGTCCACGCCGCCCCGTGGGTCCCCCGGATTCTGTGCTCGGGGCATCACAGACGCTGTGCCAGAAGGGGTGACGGTGCTGGACGTCCTATTGCTCACATCGCTGCCATCCTGCTCGTGCTGCCCCGTCTCAGTGGCCGCCAGCGGCAAACGCAGCTCCAAGACAGAGGACTCAGAATTTCAAGACGGTGACAACAGCTCTGAACCGAGGCGGGGCCCTCGGAAGCACGGGTCCTGTGGGACGGTGTGGGTCGCACCCCCGTGAGGTCAGCCCCGGATCCGTCCCCAGGGAGGGACGTCACAGCTCCAGGACCAGGCTGAAAAGTGGGGCAGGGCAGGCAGGGGTCGGCGAGGGAGCCATCCAGGGCAACAGCCACAGCGACATCCTCCACGCTCTGCTCTGTGCCTCCAGCCACGGGAGCCACATGCTTTGAAGCGCTCCGAGTCAGACCTCCTGCTTCCTGCAGCATGAAGTTCCCGAAGGACGGACCGGGCCCCCGGGCCTCAGTCTCCCCATCTGTGAAGTGGGGATGCCAGGTCCCTGCCCTACCTGACCGCGTGAGGCTGTGGTGAGGAGAGCAGGCATCACTGCGCACAGGCACAGAGCTCAAGGTGCATCCGATCATCACCGGGACCGTTACCTAAAGAGCAGGGAGGGGCACCCCCTAAATCATCCCTCCCGTCCTCCTGGGAGCACCTGTTTCAGCCCCACCATGAACTCCAGCGCCGGCGGATTTCGAACCCTGACCGCCCTTCTGGTGCACAGGAGAGGGACCCCCGGCTGCTCCCAGGCACCGCCCGGGCTCAGACCACCAGCAGGGTGGACGCGGACCCCAGATCAACATTCTCATGAACGTTTCTGAATTTCAAGCCGTCCTGGGCAGTTTTCTTGAAAGAACTTGAAACCAAAAGGCAAAGACTGTTTTATTAGTTTTCTGGGGCTGACAGCTTACCACACGCTGGGGGCTTAAGACAAAAGACACTTATTCTCTCACAGCCTGGGGGCCAGAAGTATGAGATCCAGGTGTCGGCAGGGCGCTCCCTCTGGAGGCTCTGGGGGGATCCTTCCAGCCTCTTCCAGCTTCTGGGGGCTCCAGGCGTCCCTGGGCTCGTGGTCACGTCCCTCTGTCTCTGCGTCTGTGGTCACGTGGCTGCTCTGATGCCTCTGAGTTTCCCTCTTCTGTCTTTAATAAAGATCCTAGTCATTGGATTTAGGGCCCAGCCAGGTGATGCAAGATGGTGTCATAACAAGACCCTTAACTTGATGACGTCTGCGAGGACCCTTTCCCCAAACAGGCCACTTTCACAGGTTCCAGGGTCAGGATGCGGACGTGGGTTGTGAGGGACACCAGGCAGCCACCACGGCACTGACTCACAGGTGATGGCCACGGAAGCCTGGCAGGAGGACTCAGCCCCACCCCAAACCTGCCCTGGCCCAGCTGCCGGTCTCAGCCTCTCAGACACGCCCAGAAACACCTCCTCGAGGCTCTCGGCCCGCGTGGCGGGGTGACACTGCGAATAGAGCTTCCCGGGAACCACTGGCCCCTCTCAGAAAGGCTTTGCTTTCCCTTCTCCGTTCTGAACGCTGCTCATCCCCCTCCGGCTGCGAAGTGGTTTCTGCACTGGGCGCGATGGCCATTTGGGACCGGGTCGTTCTCTGTGGTCGGGGCTGTCCTGTGTCCTGGAGGGTGCTCAGCAGCTTTCCTGACCCACCAGATGCCTCCCGATCAGGACAATCCACGGCATCTCCAGATACTGCCAAATGTCCCCTGTGGGGCAGAGTCACACCCACGGGCTGTATAAGGAATGGTGGAAGCAGCTGGACATCGCGGAGTCTGAAGGAGGGACCTGCACTGACCAGCTGTGGGACCCTGTGCATGTTCCGGAATGTTCTGAGCCTTAGGTTTTGGTCATAGGGCTATGCACACTCAATGGGGTCATTGTGATGGCAACGGGCACCGCGTGTGAAAGACCGTCGTACAAGACGCAGCTACTCAACAAACGGCCTGATACGTTTTGATTTTGCATATTTTCCAAAGCCGGGCGTGCTGCGTGGGCCTCCCGGGCCTTACACCGTGCACAGCGCCAGGCGCACAGAAGCCGCTCGCGGGGACACATCAGCCCGTTATGATCGTCTTGCTGAGAGGAAACCCGGACTCGGGCCCGGCCTTCTGGAGGCCTAGTGGCTAGCTCCAGCCGCTGGGATTGACGATGTCCCTTTCTCCACGCCATGGGATGCATGGGACGCAGAGGAGACTGAACACAGAGCTGAGGACGCCCCTCCCCCGGGGTTGGGGCCTCCTTACAATCCTCGGGCTGCCTGGGGGCCCCTCCCTAAACTTGCCCTCCATTTGCATCTTGAGAAGATGCTTCTGGAATGTGGTGGCTGGCTGGGAGCCACTGTCCCCAGCACAAACAACCAAGGCAGTCCTGGGAACTGGCTTCCACCCAGCCAGCACCCCAGACAGGCAGATGCCCTCTGACCGGGCCATTCAGGATGATATTGGACGAGGGCCATGCATGTCCTCACGCTCCCCGGGACACATGGGAGAGCGTGGGGTCCGAGTCTCCCCTTAATTCACTCTGTGGCAGGGTCAAGACAGGCGATAAAATCATAGAGGATTTAAGGATTCCTTTTAAAAAATCCACGGCATTTGCATGTCATGGGTCCTTTTTTTCCCTTGAGCAGATGGCATATGGTCCATCCTCTTCACAGGATTTTAAGGGCACGATCTAGTGTCGTCTCCGGGCACAATTTCCTACGGCAGATCTGCGGAGCCGACTGGTCATGTTTAACTGGGACTGGGTGTCCCATGGCCGCTCCCCCTGCCCCTGCTGACCCCCGCCGACTCTCTGTCTCTAGGACTTTGACTATTTAGAGAACTCATATAAGCAGGACCGTGCAGTGTTTGTCCTTCTGTGATGAGCTTAGTTCACTGAGCACGCTCTCCAGGCTCATCCACATCATTGCAAATGGCCGGATTTCCCTTTTCACGGCCGACTAATATTCCACACCATGCGTCGTCCACTTTTTAAAAAGCCCACTTAACTGCCAGCAGACATTTAGTTTGCTTCCGTGTCTTGGCTGTTGTAAATAAGACTGCTTTGAACATGGGTGGTGCCCCTCCAAGATCCTGATTTTAATGTTGGGGGGCCAATACCCAGAAGTGGGATTGCGGGATCAGACAGCAATTTAATGTCTGATTTCTGGAGGAACCGTTTTCCACTCTGCACCATTTTTCATCCTCACCAACGGGGTGTGTGGTGGTATCTCCCTGTGCTTTGATTTGCCTTTCCCTGATAATCAGTGATGTGAGCATTGCTTGTACACCGTTGGCCATCGCGTGTCTCCTTTGGAGACATATCTGTTCAAGCCCTTTGCTTATGGTCTACTCTGGTTTGTGGGGTTTTTGTTATTGGGTAGTAGTTTTTTTATGTATTTGGGGTATTAACTTCTTATCAGACATATGGTTTACGAATAGTTTCTCCCATCCCCTAGGTTGTCTTTCACCTTGTTGATGGTCCTCGCGGCCGTGTAGAAAGTATTTTCTTCCATCTTTACGGTTTCGTTTTTCACTCACCAATATGCACTTAAGATTCCTCTGTGTCTTTTCGTGGCTTGGCGGTTTATTGCCTTTTATTCCTGGAAAGTGTTCTTTGATACTGATACCTGCCGGTTCATTTACCCACCACCTGTTGAGAAATGTCTCGATTGCTTCCAGGTTTTCCATGATTATGAATAGAGCTGCTATAAACATTCACGTGCAGGTTTTTTGGCACAGACGTCAGTTTTTTAGTCATTTGGGAACACGGAAGGAGTATGATTGCAGGATTGAGTGGTAAGACCGTGTTTAGCTTTGTGAGAAACTGCCGAAACGTCCTCCAGAGCCGCTGCACCGCTTGCGTTCCCACCAGCAAAGAAGAAAACTTCCTGTCCTTCCCCGACCACGTCTCATCTGGCTGTGGTCATTGCTTTGGACTTGAGCCGTTCTAGAAAGTGTGACGTGGTATGTCGTGGTTTGAATTCGCATCTCCCTGCTGAGCATATTCTCACGTGCTTGCGTATGGACTGAATGTTTGTGTTTCATAAAATTTCATACATCGAAGTCCCACCCCCAACGCAATGGGTTGGGGCCATTGGGAGGTGCTTGGCGTCAGATGAGGTCATGAGGGTGGGGCCCTCATGATGGGATTAGTGCCCTTGCAAGAAAGTTGTGGAGAGAAAGATCTTGCTCTCCCCACATGGAGGAAAGGCCATGTGAGGACACAGCTAGAAAGTGGCCAACCACAAGCCCGGAAGGCAGGTATCACCAGAACCCAACCGTGTGCACACCGTGACCTTGGATTTCCAGCCTTCAGAGCTGTGAGAAATAACTCTATTGTTGCAGTCCCCCATCTAGGGTATTTTGTAAGGGCAGCCTGAGCGGCTGAGACAAGTTTGTTTGCTATCTATATACCTTTTTTTGAGGAGATGTCTTTTCAGATCTTTTGCCCATATTTTATCACCCATTTTAAATAGGGTTATCTTTTTTCTTATTGTTATATTTTTAAAATTCTTTGTATATTTTAGATACAAGTTCTTTATCAGAAACTGTTTTGCAAATGTTTTTTTTTCCCAATCTGTGGCTTGTCTTTTCATTCTTTGCAGAGAAAACCTTTTTAATTTTAAGAATATTCAACTTATCTAGGGGTGCCTGCATGTCTCAGTCAGTGAAGTATCTGCCTTTGGCTCAGGTCATGATCTCAGCGTCCTGGGATCAAGTCCCGAGTAGGGCGACCAGCTCAGCAGGGAGTCTGCTTCTCCTTCTCCCTCTGCCTCTCCCCCCTGCTCATGCCCTCTCTCATTCTCTCTCTCTCTCAAATAAAAAAAAATCTTAAAAAAAAAGAATATTCAGCTTAATTATTTTTTTCTCCCATGGATTTTGTTTGTGGTGCTGGGTCTAAAAACTCATCTCCAAACCTAAAATCATGTAGATTTTATCTATGTATTGTTCTAGAAGTTTCATAGCATATTTTATGTTTAGGTCATAACCCATTTTGAGTTAATTTTGCATAGAGATTTGTATCTGGATTCTTTTTTTTAATGCATATGAATGTCTAATTGTCCCAGCACAATTGGCTGAAAAGAGTTTCCTTTCTCCATGAATTGCATTTGTACCATTATAAAAAATCAGTGGACTGTATTTGTGTGGGTCTATTTCTGTCCTTCTTGTGTGTTTTGCTGACCTACCTATTTATTCTTTCACCAATGCCATACTGTCTTACTTTCTACAGCTTTCAGTAAGTCCTACATGTGAGCGGTAGGAGCCCTCGTACGCTGCCCGTCTGCAGACTTGCGTTAGCGATTCCAAGTTCTTTCTCTTTCCGTATAAATTTCTGAATTGGTTTGTTGACATTTACAGGATAGTGTGCCCAGATTTTGATTCGGACTGCACTGAATCTACAGATCAACTTGAAAAGAGCCGGTATCGCAACGGTATTAAGTCTTTCGATCCATTAACACAAAAGATCTTTCCATTTATTTCTCTCTCCACTAGTGTTCTGTAATTTTCTGCAAACAGAAGCCAAACAGAGTTTGTTAGATTTATATCTAAGCACTTCATTTCCAGGGTGCTGTTTTAAATGATATTCTTTTTTTAAATGTCAAATTCCAATCACTTATTGTTGTTATAAAAGAAATCAATTGACTTTTGTATATTGCCCTGGTATCCTGTGATTTTGCTTATCAGTTCTAGGAATTATTTTTGTAGACCCTTAGGGGTTTTCTACATAGACAATCATATCATCTGAAAATAAACAGTTTTATTTTTTCTTTCCAGTCTGTATACCTTTTATTTCTTTTTCGTGTCTTATTTCTTTAGGTAGAACTTCCAGTATGATGTTGAATAAGGGTCCAAGAGAAGACTTCCTTGCTTTATTCTGTTTTAAGGGGAAAGTATTCAGGCTCACTCTATTAAAAGTGACACCAGGGGCACCTGGTGGCTCAGTCGGTTAAGTGTCCGACTCAGTCTCAGCTCAGGTCTTCATCTCAGGATCATGAGTTCAAGCCTCATGTTGGGCTTCATGCTGGGCAGGGAGCCTAATTAAAATAAAATAAAAAAATTAAAGTGATGCTAATGTGATGTTAGTGTAGGTTTTCTGCCATGTATTTCCTTTATTAGGTAAAGGAAGTTCCTCTCTATTCCTAGTTTTTTGGGAGACTTTTTATCATGAATGAGTGCTGAATTTTGTTGAATGTTTTTTCAGCTTCTATTAATGTGAGCATATGTTTTTTCTAATTCAGTCTGTTAATATGATAGATTGCACTGACTGATTTATGGATGTTGAAATGGCCTTGCATTCCTAAAATGAATCTCTCTTAATTGTGATGCATTATCCTTTCTGCAAATTGGTGTATTTGGTTTGCTAATATTTCATTAAGGATTTCTGTGTCTATGTTTATGAGAGATATGGGTTTCTAGTTTTCTTTGCTTGCAATGACTTTATCTGGTTTGGGCATCTGGGTAATTCCTGCCTCATAGAACGAGTTGGCAAGTGTTCCCTCTGTTTTTATTTCCTGGAAAAATGTGTAGAGAATTGGCATTATTATCTTCCTTAGCTATTTCATGGAATTCACTAATAAAATGATCTGGGACTTGTGCTTTCTTTTTTGGAAGATGTTAAAATATGGATTCACTTTCTTTGGTAGATATAGGTCTGTTCATTTCCTCTTGTATGAGTTTTGATAGCTTGTGTCTTTTAAGGAATCAGTCCATTTCATCTCAAACATCAGGTTTGGAGGAATAGAGTAATTTACAGTATTCCTTGATTATCCTTTAATATCTATGAGATCAAGAGAAATGACCCCCTATTCATTTCTGATACTGATAATTTGGTCTTCTCTCTTTTCTCTCAGTCAACCTAGCTAGGGGGTTACCAATTTAACTCATATTTTCAAAGAACCAGATTTTTGTTTCTCTATTTTTCTCTATTATTTCCCTGCTTTCAATTTCAGTGATTTCTTCACTAATTTTTATTAGAGTTTGTTAATAAGTCTTCTTTAGGCTTATTTTGCTCTTTTCCCTCTAGTTTCATCAGGTGGACACCAAGATCATTGGTTTTTTATCTTTCTTCCTTTTAATAAATGCATTTAATTTCCCTCTAAGCACTGTTTTCATGCCTCCCACATGTTTTGATGAGTTGCTTTTTAATTTTATTTAGTACAAAATATTTTAAATTTCCACTGGAGCTTTTTTTGGACCCACAGGTTATTTAGAAGTGTGTTATTTAATTACCCAACAGTTGAGAATTTTCCAGCTATCTCTTTTATTGGTGTCTATATATTAATTCCACTGTGATCTGCCAGCACACTTGATATGACTTCTATTATTTTAAATACGTTCAAGTGTGTTTTATACCCCAGAATATAGTCTATCTTGGTGCACGTTCCATGTAAATGTGAGTCTGCTGTTGTGGAATTGAATATTCCAGACATCTCAGTGTGATCAAGTTGGCTGATGGTGCTCAATACTGTCACTGATTTCCCTGCCTGCTTGATCTATCGGTGACTGACAGGGAACACTGAAGTCCCCCACTGTAGAGGAGACTTGCTCATTTTCTCTGCTAGTGCTATCAGGTTTTATTTATTTTTTTAAAGTAATCTCTACTCTCAAGCCGGGACTTGAACTCACAACCCTGAAGTGAAGAGTTGCACACTCTTCTGAGCCATGCAGGCACCCCAATTTTGCCTTATTTCTAAAGCTCTTTTGTGAGGTATATACTCAAGTAGGATTGGTATGTTTTCTTACGAAATTGATCCCCTTGTCATCATGTTGTACTTCTCTTTATCTCTGATCAGTGTCCACGTTCTGAAGTCTGCTTTGTCAGAAATTAATGTAGCCACTTCAGCTTGCTTCTGATTGGTGTCATCATGGTATTTCTTTCTCTAGCCCTTCACTTTTATCTCAGTCTTTATATTTTAAGTGTATTTATTGTGGACCACATATAGTTGTGTCTTGCTTTTTTTTTTTTTTTAAATCGACTCTGGGCAATCTCTGTCTCTTAATTGGTATATTTGAACCATTCACGTTTAAGTGATTATGGATAGATTTGGATTACTATCTGTTATGCTTGTATTTGTTGGATTTCTTTTGTTTGTTTGTTTCTCCCCTCCTCTTTCTGCATTTTCTGGTTTTTCAACTGTTCTTCTTTTGTAAAAATTTTTAATGGTTGCCCTAGAGTTTCTAATATTAATTTTAAACTAATCTAAGTTCACCTTCATAGATACGATAGTATTTTGTGTCTAGTGTTGGCATCTTGTGTTATTGCTTTCAAGTTATCTTTTAGAACAATCAAAAATAAGAAAAATAAAAGATGTTATTGTATTTTCACAAATTTCTTCTCCTCTGCTCTTCCTTTCTCTGTGTAGATCCATGCTGCTGACCTGTATCATTTTCTTTCTGCCTGAAGAACTTCTGGAAAAATTTTTTTGCAGGCTAGGCTTGCTGATGATAAATTCCCCCAGGTTTTTTGTTTTGTTTTGTTTTTTCTCCCCTGAGAAAATCTTTACTTCCCCATTACTTTTTTCCCAGTAAACAATTTTTCTTTTTCTTTTTAAATTTTTTATTTTGTAGAGCAGTTGTAAGATTACAACAAAATTGAAAGTATGGAGATTTCCTGCCCCACACGTTCATGACTGTCAACACCACTCACCAGAGGGTACCTTTGTTACCAGTGATGAAGCTACATAGACACGGAAGTGACTCAATATCTACGGTTTCTTTTGGGTTCCCTCTTGGTGTTGTATATCCTATGAGCTTAGACAAAAGTATAATGACATAGATCCATCATACAGAGTATTTTCACTGCCCTAAAAATCCTCTGAGTCACCTGTTCATCTCTCCTCCCTACTCCATCCCTGACAACCACTGATCTTGTGACTGTCTCCACAGTTTTGTCTTTTCCGGAACATCATAGGGTTGGAATCCTACAGTATGTGGCCTTGGCTCATTGGCTTCTTTTAATATGCACTTATGTTTCCTTCAAGTCTTTTCATGGCTTGATAGGCCATTTCTTTTTAGTGCTGAATAACATTCTATTGTCTGGAAGTCCCCCAGTTTATCCATCCACCTGCTGAAGGACATCTTGGTTGCTTCCAGATTTTGGCAATTATGGATAAACCTATAAACATCCAGGTGCAGGTTTTGATGTAGATACAAGTTTTTAATTCCTTTGGGAAAATACCAAGGAACACAATTGCTGGATCATGTGACAAAATTACATTTGGCTTTGCAAGAAACTGCCAGCCTGTTTTCCAGAGTAGCGGCTGTAACATCCTGCATTCCCATTGGCAGTGAGTGAGAGTTTCTGGGGTTCCACATCCCCACCAGCTTTCAATGTTGTCGCTGTTCTAGAGTTATGGGCATTCTAGTAGGTGTGGAATGGTGCCTCGTTGTTGTGATTTGCATTTCCCTGACAACGTAGGGAGCATCCTCTCGTGCTTATTTGCCACTGTGTATTTTCTTGGGTCAGGTGCCTGTTCAGGTTGTCCACCTATTTTTGAATCAGATTGTTTTCTTATTGTTGAGTTTTAAGAGCTGGGGTTTGAGGGGCGCCTGGGTGGTACAGCAGTTAAGCGTCTGCCTTCGGCTCAGGGCGTGATCCCAGCGTTATGGGATCGAGCCCCACATCAGGCTCCTCTGCTATGAGCCTGCTTCTTCCTCTCCCACTCCCCCTGCTTGTGTTCCTTCTCTCGCTGGCTGTCTCTATCTCTGTCGAATAAATAAATAAAATCTTTAAAAAAAAAGAGTTGGGGTTTGTTGTTGTTGTTGTTTGCGGGGGTTTTTTGTATATTTTGGAATACAGTCCTTTATCAGATGCGTCTTTGGCAAATATTTTCTCCCAGTCTATGGCTTGTCTTTTCATTCTCTTGCTATTATCTTTCACAGAAGATTTTACTTTAAAGAAGTCCCACTTATGGGGAAGCCTGGGTGGCTCAGTCAGTTAAGCAGCTGCCTTTGGTTCAGGTCATGATCCCAGGGTCCTGGGATCGAGCCCCACATCGGGCTCTCTGCTCAGTGAGGAGTCTGCTTCTCCCTCTGCCCCTCACCCCACTCATTTTCTCTCTTTCTCTCAAATAAATAAATAACATCTTAAAAAAAAAAGAAGTCCCACTTATTTGTTATTTCTTTCATGGACCGTGTCTTTGGTGTTGTGTCACCACACCCATGGTCATATAGGTTTTTCTGCTATGTGATCTTTTGGGAGTTTTGTGGTTTTGCATTTTACATTTAAGCCCGTGATTCATTTTGAATACATTTTTGTAAAGAATGTAAGGTCTATGTCTAGTTTCATCTTCTTGCCTCTGGACGTCCACTTGTTCCAGCACCATACGTTGGAAAGACTGGGTTTGCTCCATTGTATGGCCTTTGCTTTTTCCCTTAATCTATTTGCCGATTCTGTCATCAGCACCGCACTGTCTTGATCACTGTAGTTTCACAGGAAGTCTTGAAGTCGGATCATGTCAGTCCTCCAACTTTGTTCTTCTCTTGAATACTGAGTTGGCTCTTCTGGGTTTTCTCTCTCTTTTTTTTTTTTTTTTTTGCCTCCATATATACTCTAGAATCATTTTGCCAATATCCACAAGATAACTTGCTGGGATTCTCATTGGGATTGTGTTGAATCCATAGATCAAGTTGGGAAGAGCTGACATCTTGACAATGTGGAGTCTTCCTATCCATGAACATGGACTATCTCTCTGTTTATTTAGTTCTTTTATTTTATTCACCAGAGTTCAGTGGTTTTCCTTGTACAGATCTTGTACATATTTTCTTAGATATATACCTAAGAATTTCTTTTTTTGGATGCTAATGTAATGGTGTTACTTTTTTTAATTTCAAATTCCACTTGTTCATTGCTGCTGTTAGGAGGACAATTGATGTTTCATGGCTTGTATCTAGTAATTGTGCTAAAATCACTTCTTAGTTCCAGGAGGGTTTTTTTGTCAGTTCTTTTGAATTTTTTCTCCTTTACTTTTAAAGGATAATTTTGCTGGATAGTCTTTTGCTAGAATTCCTTTTAAAAATTTCAATGTATTAACTATTTCACTACATCGGCTTCTTGCTTGAATGGTTATTAATGAGAAGTTCACTGTAATTTTTATTCTTGTTCCTCTGTAGAGACGATGTTTTATTTCTCTGGCTTCTTTCAAGATTGTTCTGTGCCTCCAGATGTCTGCCGTTCGAATATGATATGCTTAGGGTTGTGCGTGTGTGTGTGTGGTATTCATCCTGTTTGGTGTTCTCTGCCCTTTTTGCTTGTGTGTACTGTCTGTCATTAATTTTGAAAAGTTCTCTGCTATTATTACTTCAAATATTTGTCTGCTCTGTTCTCTCTTCTTTTTCTAATATTCTAGTTACACAGTTCTTATACATTCTGTTCTTTTTACATTTCTTTTTTCTCTTTGCTTTTTATTTTGGGATGTTTCTATTGCCTGATCTCCATGTTCAGATTCCTCCCTAGGCTTTGCTGCATCTACTGAGGAGCCCATAGAAGGCACTCTTCATTTTGATTACTGTGGTTTTGCTTCTAGCACTTTTTTTTTTATTGGCTCTTAGAGTTGGCATTACCCATCTGCTTTTACATGTTGTCTACTTTTTCCATCAGAGCCCTTAACATATTAATCATAGTTACTTTAAATTCCCTGGCAGGTGATTCTAACATCTCTGTCATATCTGATAATTGCTTTGTCTTTTCAGACGGTGATATTCTTGCTTCTGGCCCAATCCTACAACTCTGCTCTTTTCTTTCACACCTGGCTTACAAGTCCATGTCCCCCTGAGACCTTCTGCCGGCATTCTAGAAAACTGACCAAGACCCCTGGCCCAATACAGTGCTGACATGGTTTATTTCGCTTTCTTTTCTAGTAAATGAAAAAAAAATCAGACAAATAAAAAACACCAGCCCCTTCTGCTTTATGAAGAATGAGTTTGATGTCACTTCTTTTGTCTGCAGCAAATTCAAAGGGGTCACAGTCTGCATCCAAACATGCAGAAAATACTGTGTGCCAGGCACCTGTACTCCCCACAGCCATCCCAGGAAGCAATCTCCACCATCGCCCCCTTTCTCCCAAACTAGAGTACAGCACAGGCCACCCTGACTAACTTGCTCAAGTCTCACAGCTGGTACTGAGTTGGGCTTCAGCCTGGAGCCCTGCACCCTTACCTACGAGAGGGGATGAAGTGGCTGCTAGGAGGACAGCCCAGCTGCCCTTCTGAATTGTCACCTCACCCTTGCCTCATGTTTCGTCACAGCTCTGGCCAAAACAAGGGAGGAAACCAGGGCGTCTCCAACCATCTGAAATCACACAGCTGCCTACTCAGCCCTGGAATGGCACTGCAAGAAAACATCTTTCTTTATTCCCTAAGCCTGGCTCTGTGCATGGAAGTGTTCAACACATATTAATATCCAAAAACTGTGCCTCGACATACGTTGGGAAGTACACAATAAATGCCATGACGGTACTGTTAATCACAGGAAGGCTGGATGCTCGGCACAAGCCAGCCACACGTTAACCCGTGATGCAACTAGACGGACATGTGAGCCCCTCTCTCCACCTGGGCTCTGAGCTCCCCGAGGGCAGGGATAGTCTCTGAGGACAAGGACAGTCCCCAAGGGCAAGGATGGTCCCCAAGAAGAGGAACAGTCCACACGCATGTGCTCTCCTGTTTCTCTGGTGCTGCCCTCCTTTATTCCATAGAAGTGATCCCCAAACAAAACATGTGAGGAGAACCATGAAATCGTCAGGAATCCTTACACCAGTTTTCAGAGTAGTTGTGCCGGGAAACTAACACCAGAAGCCAGGATTTCAAGAGTTTGGGGTTTATGTGCCTGCACGCCCCCTCTCCCAGCCCATGGTCCCCCCATGTAGCAGGCCTGCTCACCTCTCTCCTTTGCTTATAAGGGGGCTTGAATGAGATGGTGACGCAGAAGCCCAATGCCTTGGTCAGCTCTGGCCGCTGGAACACCGGGGGCTCGGATTTATCATCAGACATCTGTCTGTCACGATTCTGGGGGTGGAAGTCCCAGGTTAAGGCGTCGGCTGATTTGGTTTCCAGTGAAGGCCCTCTTCCTGGCTTGCAGGTGGCGACCTTCTTGCTTCAGCCTCATGTGGCCTTTCTGTGAGCATGCAAGGGGTCAGGGGAGAGAGACAGACAGACAGATGGGCAGAGACAGAGAGAGAGAGTGAGCTGCATCTGTGGTGTCTCTCTTTTGAAGGACCCTCGCCCTGTCTGATCAGGGCCCCACCCTACAACCTCATTGAACCTATTTTCTTCCTTCCCCCAAAAGTAGCCACACTGGGGGTCAGGGCTTCAACATATGAATCTGGGGGACACAGGCATCCTTCATAAACCTAGTGGTCAGTGCACATGGTGGCTCTTGCGCACTGATGACAGGTGGGCTGGGGGGTGGAGGGGGGTCTTGTCCCTGCAGAGGTCCACGTGAAAGGGCAGCACAAGAGATCGGAATCTTCCACTCTCCACCTGGTCTGGGGAACGCCAGTGTTCACCCGGCCTCAGTTCCTCTATCCTTAAAGCAGGGTTTCTACCATCTCCCCATCACGGGGGCCCCTGGGGACAGGCTGTGTGCTGAGCGGCCATGAGCACCCACGTCAGGTCAACCTGAGCACAGGGACAGTAGTGGACAAGGGGGTGGCGTGCACAGGGAGGCGTAGGGCCTGAGGCCCTCACTTCCAACCTCCGATGGGACCGCCGGTAGGGTGACCTGGTTGCTGCGGACAATTTTTGGAAGAGAATTTTCCCCCTTCCCATCTATGGACCACCTGCTGCGGCAAATGACAGCCGCTCTGGGAGAAATTACATCTACTGTGAAAGCTCATCACAGCGACAGGGCCGGAAGCACTGAGCGGCTGCTAGGGGACCACGCTTGTAACCAGCTGTCACGTGAGCCGGGCCACAGACTGGATGGGTGACATGGGTGACTGCTGTCCAGTTAGGCTCAGGAGCAAAGCCTCTGGGATGATGTACCTGTTTCTGGGCCTAACTAGCTGCTTTGCGGGGCGTGCTGGCTCTCACCTGCTGGAGGAGAGTCCCGGGCTGGAAAGGGGGGCCGCTGGGCCTGCTCCCCGAGCTCTGCCTCTGCTCCCGCTGCTTGGCCCACACCCCACTTGCCCAGAGGTCCCTGTGCCCCGAGGCCTGGGTCCCCACCCAAGGTGAAGGTGCCCTTCCTGCTTTCCCAACACAGCGTCTCTGGATGCAGAACTGTCCAGAAGCCACCAGCTCCTGGGGAAGGCCTCCCGGCCGGGGGTCTAAAGATGGAGCATGGGGAGCGCCTGGGTGGCACAGCGGTTAAGCGTCTGCCTTTGGCTCAGGGCGTGATCCCAGCATTATGGGATCGAGCCCCACATCAGGCTCCTCCGCTATGAGCCTGCTTCTTCCTCTCCCACTCCCCCTGCTTGTGTTCCTTCTCTCACTGGCTGTCTCTATCTCTGTCGAATAAATAAATAAAATCTTTTAAAAAAATAAATAAATAAAAAATAAAGATGGAGCATGGGCTTGGATTCTTCCTACTGGACCAGACATTCCCTGGGCGGGTTGAGCAGCAGAAATATGGCCTTTTTATGACCTGTCACTCTGTCCGTTCACAGCAGATCCAAACCTTACCCCAGAAGCATGGGTACCCCAGAAATCCCATCTTTGAGCCCGACCTCCTGTCTGGGGTGCAGGGGCCTGTCGGGGTACCTCCTTCCCCATTGCCCCCTCCACCTCCACCCCGTCCCCGGTCATGCCGCTGGGGGTGCTGCGGCCCCACTGCAGCTCGCGAGGTGCTCCAGGCAGGCCTCTGGGAAGCCCAGGATGGAGGGTCCAACCACCACAACCCTGGCTTCTTCCCCATCTGGGGAGCTGTGCCCCTCCCCTCTCACCCCACCCCTGCAGGGGTCACCTGGCGTTATCTCTTTCTCTGAAAAACAGCTTCCCACCGTGGTTCCTGGTTCCTGCCCTGAGCTGGGGAACGCAAAGGGTCTGGGCTGATCAAGGCCAAGAGGAGGGCAGACGGGCGTGAAAAAGCAGAGGCAAACCGACACCGAGCTGCGTACTGTGCAGAAACAGCAGGTGCACATTTACTTTCCCTGCTTGTCCGTCTACCATCTGTAACAGCACACGATGTTCCGGGAGAACGTCCCATCCTTGCCCGGCCCAGACCCTGCCTTAGGCGTCCACGAAAGTGGTCAAATGACGTGGCAGCTCTCATCTGACCCAGATGTGTGGCTGGAGTGCAGGCACGGGAGGTGAATCCTGGGGGCCCCGAGGCTGAGAAGAGCCAGTGAGGGGCCGGTCACAGGAGGGCACGGGCAGGACTCCACCTGCCCAGCCGGGAGGCTGCACCTGAAGGGCCAAGGCCAGGGCTGCCCTGTCCACCGCCCCATCGACCACTGGCGGGCAGAGCCCGAGGGATGAGGGCGGCCAGGACAGGGTCAGAGAAGTCTGGAGAAAGGACTGTGCGGCTGGAACGTGGAATCGATCTCCCTGAGCCTGGAATGGGCCTGCAGGGAGAGATGTGCAGAAGCCTAGTGCAGAGCCGCCGTGCACGGGGAGTAAACAGCAGAGCTAATTCACAGCCCTGGGGCCCCCGGCTGCCCCGCTGCTCCCCTGGCCTGTGAGTGGGGCTGTGAGCCTCCTGCCTTGGGCTCTGGGCGCCGGCCGTTGCCGGGACTCAGCCGGACGAGCGCATGGCTCCCCTTCCAGAGGGGCCACTTTGGGCCACGCTCCTCCCACACGGTCAGCAGATGCAGGGCAGAGCCGGCCTCCGTCCGGTGCCTCCAGTGGGGCGCACAGAAGTGGCCACCATCCAGGACCCTGCCTAAGCCTCGGGGACGCAGAGTGGGCCCGTGGTTGATGGAGCCCGCCTGAGCCGGGTTTGCGGTGTGCGGGGCAAGAGAGGGGCGGGCAGGGGGACAGAGTGTAGGAGTCGCCTGGGGCGGCCGCAACAGATGACCATGAACCAGGCAGCTTAAAACAACAGAAAGTAAGTCTTCTATGGTTCCGCCAGCCAGAGTCTGAGACCACGGTGTCACCCGGCCACGCTCCCTCTGGCGGCTCTAAGGGAGGGTTTCCTGCATCTTCCAGCTCCTGGCGGCTCACGTGCTCCCGGGCTGTGGCAACGTCCCCTGCCTCTGCCTCCGTGGTCACATGGCCCCTCGGTGTCTGTGTCTCCGATCTCCCCCTCCTTTCTCTTGTAAGGACACAGTCATTGGATTTAGGGCCCCCCACCCCCAGCCCTGGACAATCCAGGGTGGTCTATAGGGTATAGAGACATCCTGGGTGTAATCACACCTGCGAAGACCCCTTTCCCAAGAAGTCTCTGCCCACAGGATCCAGAGGGAGGGACGTGGACACGTCCTGGGCCGCCGTCGGGCCGACTTCCCCATGACCCCTCGACTGGCCCCTGAACGCTTTGCGGCCCCGGCCCCTCGCCCTGCTCCCGTCTGCTCTTCTCTGCTGAGGTTGTAAGGACCCCGAATGCTGACGCCTCCCCCCCTCCCACTCTGCACCCCCACCCCACGTGGTGTTTCCAGAGGTTTCCACATCTGTGGACCTGAGGAGGCCGTGCTCAGGGCGTTCCCTGATTGTCCCCAAATGGAGCTCTGGGCTGAGACTGTGGCTCACCCCCCACCAAGAGCCATGTTCCTCACTCAGCTTCCTCCTCCGTCCCCACCAAATCCCAGACCGACCCACCGAGGGACCTCTCCCTCTGTCTTGTCTCCTCTGCAGTCGTCTCTGCAGAGCGGCTGTCACATGACGCTTAATACCCAGATTAGATTCACTGCCTTCCCTCCTCAAAATCTTCAGGAAGCTTCGGCCTCTCTAGGAATCTAGTCCAAATTCCTTACTGTGCCTGTCAGGCCCTGTGGGATCCTCTCTCCCTGCTGTGAAGGGTCTTGTCTTCCCCCAACACTGAAACTCCTGCCTCCTGGCAGTGCTGCACACAGCCCAGCCTCAGGGCCTTTGCACGGATGTCCTGCCCCAAGTGCGGCGCTCCCCACCTCTGCCGGCCCCTTGCTACTCAGGCCCCCCTCAAGGTGCCTCACCAGAGAGCCCTCCGGCCTCCCCATCAGGACATCGCAGATGGAACGCTTCTCCCTGACTGCCGCTGCCTGGCACAGCTGCCTCGGCCCCTTCCTTGGGTCAGTGCAGTCCCCTGCACCCACAGAGGCTCTTTGTGACACAGCTCCCAATGTGACCCTTTAACAGGTTGGTCACATCACTTAGAGCTCCTCGTTTCTTCCTGAGTAAGAGCCAGGATGCTGACAAAGGCCCCCCAGCCCCCCACCCTGGTGTGCCCTCCCTGACCTTATCTCCTTGTGCACCCCAACTCGCACAGCCCCAGCCACCCCCACCTCCTTGCCCATCCCGAACCTTCCCAAACATGCTTAGAGTCTTTGCATGGGCTGTTCCTTCTGCCTGAAATGCTCTTCCCCACACCACCACACATCCTGTGCTCACACGGCACCTTCTCCAAGAAGCCTTCCCTGACCACTCTGCTGAAATGTGCCCCCTGCCCCCTGACACACACTTCAGGACCCCTGATTCTGCTCTCCTGTCTTAGCTTGGGCTGCTATAGACGGGGTGACTTATACACGACAGCGTGCAAGGTGTCACGTGGCCGGTTCCTGGTTGCTGACCGCTACCCTCCGGCTGCGTCCTCATGTGGCAGAGAGCAGAGGGGGGAGGTAGCGCTCTCATGACTTTCCGAGGGCACTGATCCCATCATGGGGCCCACGCTCCCTCCTCTGACCTGAAACACCTCCCAGCGGCCCCACCTCCAAACACTGTCCCACTGGGGGCAGGGCTTCGGCAGAGGAGCTCTGGGGGGACACAGACATCCTGTCCCCTGCACCTCTCTGTTCCAGGCTTATCACTTTCTGACAATTTACCTATTTCTTAGGTAACTTACCTATCAGGTTTATTTTTAGGGAAGGGACCTTCGTCCCTTTGAACCCCGATGTGCTCCAGGCTGTGCTGCCCACCCTGCCTCCAGCTCCGGCCTCCAGCACACGGGGCCCAGCGCCCCTGGGCTGCACACAGAGCCTGGAGGCTCCACGGGAGGGCCACCTGGGCTCTCGCTCCTCGAGCAGAGACGGATGGAACCCCTGACCTGTGATCCGATTTTATGCTAACGCACATTTTCTGTTTCCCGGGAAGAGGGTCAGCTCCTTCCATCAGATTTTGCAGAAGCCCTCGGAGCCCAAACACCTGAAAGCACTGCGGAGAGAAGCGGCCCCTAACAGCTCACGAGCACCTGCCGCGCCAGGCCAGAGCTGTGAGATTTCCTTCGCAGGGTCTCTGTTTCTATCTGCAACTTCTTTGACGCACAGAAAGCTGTGCCTAATTCACATGCACAAGTGGGTTTGGAGGTGAGTCTATACCCCCGAGACCATCACCCCGATCTACTCCATGAACCTGTCCGTCACCTCCAGAGCCTCCTGCAGCCCTCTTAACTGTCATTGCTGTTGTCACTGCTTGTGATAAGAACACTGAACACGAGATCTACCCCCTTAGCAGCCTCGGAAGGACAGACATTGGTTTGTTGACAGCGGGCCCTGCCCCCGGTCAGCACATCTCCAGGACTTAGTCATCCTGCAGAAACAGCAATCTCTGCCTTTGGGCTAATTCCTCCTGGTTCCCTCAGCTCTTGGATGCTGTCTGTGATAAAGATGAGGCCGGCGGGGGCTCGGGGCAGACCCGGGGCCAGCAGGCTGGGACGGCTACAGAGAGGTCTCAGCTCAGGGGCTAGGACAGTTTCCCTAGGACCAGGGGTCCTGGGGCGCACTCCCTCAGAGCCCACTGGGGAGGCCAGGGAAGGGCTTGGGGGGTGCCCAGAAGTGAAGGGAAACAGCAAGCTTGCCAGGGCCGCCATGCGGCTGCAGGGAAGGTGGGTGGCACATACTCCCGGAGCGCCAGAAGTTGGTGGGCGGGGCTGGTGAGAGGAGAGTCTCTGTGCGGGCACAGGCGGGGCAGCAGTGCGGGGCCAGAGACAGCCTGCTCTGCACACCTCGGCAGGCTCTCCCTCTCTGACCCGGCTCCCCGCCTGCAGGAGGCGTGACCAGGCTCACATCCATTCTAAGTCTTGGAAAGAGTCCTTGGGCTTCACTGGGAAGCCCTTTCCGGAAAGGGGATGGAACGTGGGGCTCCAGGTGTAGACCCGGGTGCCGGCCTGCGGCTGAGCTTGTCAGCTGATTTCGGCTCCACCTCGGCCCGGGAACCAGGGAGCTGCGTCTTCGCCACCTGTGCCCTGGAAGGACCCAGAAGTCTCCATATGCTGTGCAAATCCTGGGGCTCCCCTCCAGCCGTCATGCCAGACAGCCCATCCTGCTACTCACCCCCCACGCTGGAAACCCCGTGAAGCAAGGGGGCAGAGGGGCTCCCCAATCTCCAGGGGTTCACTGCCCTGTGGGGTCCTGGGCCAGAGCCAGGGCTGACAGCACCCTGTGCTTGTTGGTCATTGCAGCCGGAGCGGGGGCCAGGGCAGCAAATGGGACCATCTAGTGCTTCCCTGGACTCTTAGCCCGCATTAAGGACATTAAAAGCACTGCGGCTTGATCCTGAAGATAGAGCCACAAAATTGCAGCTGAAATGAGATGGGAAAAGATGGGCCAGCGCTTCTCTTTTCTCTAATCTCCTTAGTCAAGCTCAATTTGGTGTCCAAACACGCCCGAGGCAAACGCTACATTTTGCCAAAGAGATTTAGAAGGGCAAGGTAGGAGATTATGCAATTTCCCATTCGGAAGCATCTGCATAAATCTGCATATCATATGCATTATTACAATGGATCATAAGTTGTATAATCAACTCAAAGCAATCGGTTTTTGTCTTACAGTGTTTTTAGTCATTTCCTACAGATGACAGGAATCCCATTACCTGGTAGCTCCACAGGGGATTACCCTGAGGACAAGCTGGCGAACTCCTTCAGGAAGCGGAGTCCCTTGAATCTGGGATTCAAGGTGGGCAGGGGTCTCCACACCAACAAGAATACTTTCCGAGGGTCTGCGCCACGCACTTTCTTGCTGGGAGTGAAGAGCTGGGTGAGCAGTCAGCACCACGAGGGACGCTGGCTTGGTTAGCCCCTCGGTGCCTGGTACCGGAATCTGTGAAATGGGCACAGTTTCACCATGTGCTTCCGTTCTCCCTCGGGTTGCTATGCAAACTACCGGGGTCATCAGTCAGGATTTCCTCACAGGAAATAAGTATCACTCTAGATTTAGATTTTAACGCAAGGGATTTGGGTCAGCTGTGGCTGCAAGGCCTGGACTCGGCCTTTAAGACAGGCTGTCAGGAGCAGTTCAGAGCCGGGGAGGTGGCCAATCAGGAGGCTGTCCTTGGAAGCACGGATTTCCAGAACCTTCAGCTAATGCCACCTGCACAGCCACATGTCGACACCAGTGAAGCCGGGGGTCAGACTGCAGGAGCCCCACAGCCCCACGCCCCGCCCACCAGCAGACGCATGCGCAGTCCGAGGCTCACGCCGGTGTATAATTAGAGTATGCTAATTTGCATACATCCCTGATTTGCATTCAGAACGCCAACTGCAGGAGCACCTGGGAAATGTAGTTTGTAGCTTTCTGGTCTCTGCAAACACAGGAATCCTCCCCAGAAGGCAGCTAGAACAGCAAGTACGAATGCACCAGGCCAACCACGCCTGGGGAGCGGGCACTGCCCAGACCATGAAGGGGTCATGGCAGTTCTGCTCCCTCCAGCTCTGAGAGCTTTGGACGGATGGCATTTCCTTGTACCACGCCTGCTCTCCGGTACTGGAGCCACCCTGTGCAGGGTGATGGGCAAGCCGGGCTCTGCCATCAGACCTGGGCTCACTTTTGGACCCCACCTTTGCTGGCCCTGTGCCAGGGCAAGTTACCTGAGACCCTCCGCTCTGATGGGGTGGGCCCGGGAATGTCTTTCCAGAGGGCCTTCTAGTGGGAGGCCTGGAGGAGGCAATGCTCAAGTCACCTCTCCCAGGGCTGCACGCAATGAGTGCTCAGTACATGGGAACGATGGTGGACAGAGGGAAAGGAGGGCCTGGGGGTCTGGGGATCAGCATGGCACTGGACAAAGTGCTGGTCTGGAAGCGGGAGGCCTGATTTTTGGGCCTTTCAGAGTTATTCTGAAAGAAGTTTCTTCCCTGCTCCTCCCCGCTGTGAGACAGCCACCGGATCCCATGGCTAAAAGCCCTCCCAGCAGGATGGCCTTTGCACCAGGCAGAGAGGCGGAGAGCCAGGCTGGACCCCCGGGAGCACCTCGTCCATCTCTGCCGGGCTGACCTGAGTGCAGAGGACGCCACTTCCAGCCCCAGCTGGGCTGCCCACGCTGAGCAGGGCCCGGATGCTAGCGATATCCTGCCAGCTGGATGGGCCGTGGCCCCAGGAGTCCCCTCCCGCTGGCCCTGCGGGCCGTTGGTCTGTATCGGGCCCATTAGCCAGCCCTCTCTTGTGGTCCCGTCTCCCTCCCATCTCACATCCGCTGCCCAGCAGGACAAATGCAGGCAGGTCCCAGGGAGGGTTCTACCTGGGGGTCTGTCCTCAGCTGGGGGTGGTGGGAGCTCTTCGCAGTTCTCCAGAAGCTTGTCAGAGGGTCCTCATTTGGAAGTGGCTGTGAGAAGCCGTCTGCACCAAAGCCCAGCCGGGGCACGAATCCCCATGCCCAGCCGCGTCCCCTGCTGCAGGACCCTCCCCCCCGACCCCCGCAGTGGGGGACTCACTGCTTCCCTAGGCCCCTCATTCTGTGGCAACCCGACCACTGGCAGGGACAGGACCACCTCCTCAGTCCCACGGACTGTGGACACATGGTGGCTGAGCTGCCTCCATGACTTACGGGCCACTTCAGTACTAGAAGCTTCTTCACACGGAGAGGCCCTGGTGGTCCTGAGTGGGGACGGAGCCTGAGCCCGATGGCACTACGCGCGATGGCTGCAGGATGTGGACAAGTTTCGGAAGCTCTCCACTCAGGGGGAGGACGCGACCAACAGCGCAGGGGGTCGCCAGCCTTCCAGGGTTCGGTGTGCCCAGCCGTCCCCCCAGAGCCACACGTGGTCAGTGCTCGGCTGCCTGGGTTGCTCTTACACTGAACTGGACCTCCAGCCTGTGGCTGGGGCCTCCTCAGGCATGCAGTCCAGGCCTGTTCACTCTTCTGTGACTGAGGACCGTTTTCCAGAGAACCCAGTTATCACGCTCCCCTGAGCCAATTCTTCCCCAGGCTCAAGGGTCCCTGCCTTCCTTGTTCCTGAAGCCACTTTTTCTGCGTCCATTGCTAACACTCTGCCTCCTCTCCAGGGTTTGGTGCTGGGAAGGGAACATCTTCACTGTGTTCCAAACTCCAAGCCCAGAGTTCAGCTGGGCTCTTACCTCCCTTGTCCTGGACATAGTACTCCTGTTAATGCAGCCCAGGTTCAGGGTGGACTCGCGCCGTGGCTGATGGCCCAGAGTTTGCCGTCAATCCCATGCAGAAAGGTGAGAGCTCCGCCTCCCCAGCGAGAAGGATGCAGGCTCGCTCTCTGCTGGCGGTGTCGACGCAGTGCCCAGCCTTCCGTCCTCCTGAGCTGGGGGCCTCTGGCTGGGGGAGCCCACCGCCCTGGCGGGCTGGATGTCCTGCATGTCCTGGGCAGAGCTCAGGCTAAGCAGGGGCCTCTGGGGAAGAGGGCAAGGAGTGAGAGAGGAGGTGGGGGAGGGCTGCATCTGGCATCTGGCTGCCCGCTAGGGGTGGGCACAGTGAGCAGGCGAGTGTTTGTCTGCTAAGCCACCAGCTCAGCCCTCTGGGAGGCAGGGACCCCGTTGAGTTTAACAGAGTAGCCCTTGCAAACCCTCGCTGTTCCAGACCCCAAATAGAACCTGGAAGTTGGAGGACAGGCCTGGAACCTTCTGTTCTGTGTCAGGAACCACCAGCAGCAGCTGGAAGACAGCCCCAGGGAAAACGTTACTATTTGCCAACCTAAAGATCTCACTGCGTTTGCCAGGTGTAGGGGACAGAGAAGTGTGGCTGTCTGCGGAAATGTGATGGTGTGAGCCGAGGCCCCGAGGTCCTTCTCGATAACTTCCATTCATGTTTCTGGGAAAACGACAGAGGAAATACTGGACATCCAAATGGGAAAAACGAATTCCGAGCAAGGTGCACATCCGGGGACACAGCAGTGAAATGGCAGCGCATGGTGACAAGCCCCTTCTTGGGTGTTTCCCTCAGGAATCTCCATCTGTGGGGTAAGCATCAGCCATCCAGACTGGACGGTCTGGGCAATGAAGGCGGCACCATCCATAAGGAGGCCGGGGCAACAGGTGCACGGCGGGGACCGTCCAGGCAGACGGGAACACATGGCTGCCGGCTTGTCTGTGCGGCCCACGGGTTTGCAGAGATGATGAGACACCCGACCAGAAGAGGGAGGACTTACAGTGTCACTGTGGGGGCTGACGCTTCTTTGCGGCTCACTCATTCCGCGGGTAGCGCTGCTGGAGGCACTCTCCAGTTGGAGCTCTGGCTTGGCGGCACTGGGGGGCTGGAGGGAGCAGACCCCGTGGCCCCCCAGCCCACCCAGGAGCCAGGGTTACTGTGGGAGAGCAGGTGGAAGGGACAGGATGCGGGTTCAGACTCGGGCTAGCCCGGACTCACTTTAGTTTTTCAGCCCGCAGCTCCCAGGGGAGCACAGAAGACAGTTGCTCGTGGTGCAATTTTTCTCCACTCGCGCCCAAGACCCTCGCCTTCCTACCTTCTGGGAGCTGGGCACAGGCACGTGGCCTGATCCAGCCAATCTGGTGTTCTTGTCCTGAACCACTCGACCTATCAGGTGCACCTGCCCAGAATCACGTGGCCAATCAGATGTGACTGTCCGGACCTTTTTAGCCAACCTGATGCACCGCCCCTGAACTCCCAGCCAATCAGATGCATCTTCCCTGAATTATTCGGCCAACCAGTGTGCCCTGACCTGGGCAGCCTGCCGGGGTCCTGGCTGGGACATCAGGCACTCAGGGGTCCTGCTGCAGCCACCTCACCTGACCAGTTCTGCGACCCCGGCTTTGAAGCAGCATTCCCCTCCCTTCTGGCAGTGCGGCCTGCTGCCCTTTGTTTTAATTTTTCTTTCTTTCAAAGATTTTATTTATCTATTGGAAAGAAAGTGAGTGGGAGGGAGAGGGAGAGACTGAGCGCACAGAGTCCAATGTGGGGCTCGATCCCATGACCAGGAGATCTCACCTGAGCCGAAACCAAGAGTCAGACGTTTAACGACTGAGCCCCCCAAAAGTCCCTGACCTTGATTTTTCTGATCGATTTCTATTCTGCTCATACTAGTCAGAATCCCTTTTCCTCTTGCTTACAACTCAAGAACCTTGGGAGGTTTGCTGTCTGAGTTTGAGTAATGCTGGCCATTGTCTGAGCCTTGCGCGGTGATCTTCAGAGTGGGACCAGAGTCCCCGCCCCGCAGGGTTTGGTGAAGACCTGCGCTTTTTGCGAAGTCCCGCCCACAGCACCCCGGAGCCCGGCGGAAGCTACCCGGCTCAACACGAGCTGGTTAGACTACTTATTAAATTGGTCTCCTCCTTTCTGTGAAGAGCTTAACATTTGCAGAAACAAAAAGTCAACCTTGAAACAATATGTCAAACGCGTTAAGCTCCCCCGTGGAGAGCTTCGCTCCCCAGGCAGGGTTACCGGGTAAAGTGCAGGACAGCCAATTACGTTGAAATCTCTTTTAAAAACGCATGAAGTATGTCCCATGCAATATTCAGGACATGCTTATACTAAAAACTAGTGGTTGTTTCCCGGAGATTCCAACATCCCCAGTGTCCCATCCTTCTGGGACCACCCGCACCTTGGCCTCCTCTGAATCTTCGCAAGGATACATTTGCTGCGCTTTGGGGGAGATCTGCTGACAGCCAGATGGCTTTTATGCGATGCATCCCTGAAAGCCTTTGCCTTCGCTCCAGACCTTATTAAGATGAGCCATTTCTCCAGCGGCGAAGAGCACGCACGCACACAGCCGTGCTCCGAAATCGATGTGGTCTCAATAACGAGATTGCAAACGTTGTCACGTACTCCATCATCAGGAGCCTGCGATGAAACATAAACACCCTTCTGGGTCATTAGGGCTCATTTTCGCGTTCCAAAGAGCCTGTTTCTCGGTGCCTCTGCTCCTTCCTGCCTGTGACCTAGCACCGCTCAGCCCAGACCCATTATGCACGTACTTACTCTGCCCGAGCGAGCGGCTGCCCGCACAGACATTTTCCAAAGAGGAAACACGTTTGCCTGGTAAGTCTCAACATCCTACTTTCCCTTCAGGCAGACATGGAAGCTTCTTGGTTCCTTTTTTTTTTTTTTTTAAGATTTTATTTATTTATTTGAGAGAGAGCACGCACAAGCAGGGGGAGCAGCAGAGGCAGAGGGAGAAGCAGACTCCCCGCTGAGCAGGGAGCCAGACTCAGGACTCGATCCCAGGACCCTGAGATCATGACCTGAGCCGAAGGCAGACGCTTCACCGACTGAGCCACCCAAGCTCCCGCTTCTTCTTAGTTCTAATGCATCACCCAGAGAGGCGGAAGGGAGACGGTTTCCCAAATGTGCGGCCTGAACACGCTCTCCCTGGGAAATGTGGTGCACGGAGGGTACAGCCTGGTGGCTGCCGCATGGGTCAGCTGTAGCCAAGGGGGGTCAGAAGGTACCCCAGCTTGTGCTTCCTCCTGACTCACTAACGGATCTCCAGCTGTGCCTCAGGCCGTTCCTGCATCAGGCACTGGGATCTTAAAGGAGTCCATGTCCTCTTCCTCGGGATCTGGGGAAGCATCGTGGCCACTACCTGTTGGCTACAGAGGCAAAGCAGCCACATTTAAAGGCCATGCCTGGGACCGAGGCTGTCCCGGAGCACGATTTGGGCTCATTACTCGAATTGCCCACTGAGCTCTGTGAGTAAATCCTGTATGTAAATGATCATTCCAAAAACGAGTCCCCACTGTAGCTGACTTTAAAGTTGCCAAAACGGCTGCCGGCTTCCCAATATGAGCCATTCTTTCACTGGTCCACTCGGGGACATTTGCTGTGCACCTGCCGAGCCCTCTATGCCAGGTGCTGGGACTGCCGCTGTGACAGAGCGTGGGACAGAGAGGGCCCCCCCGAGCAGCTGGGTCTGGTGGAGGGCGGCCCGCCAGAGCAGACGGTCTACGTGACCTGTGGCGGATGTGGCCACTGTTATGAACCGGCAGCTCCAGGGGCGCCTGTGACAGGTGCTCCGGTCGGAACCCTGAGTTATCTGCATGTTCCCTCCTCCTGCCCCCTTCACGCAGCCTCCATGAGGCCTCCTGAGTCTCTTCTTAAAACATAGACGTGATCTGTCCATGTTTCTCCATGTCCACTGTCAAGTCTGTCCTGGGTATCGGCAACAATCTGACAGGTCTCCCTGGTTCCTCTTCACCAGACATGCTCTCCTTACAACGGCCAGAGTGATCTTTGAACATATGACCCGGATCGTGTCCCGTCTCTCCTTAAAACACAGTGGAGGGGCACCCGGGGGGCTCAGTCAGTGGAGCATCCGTCCAACTCTTGGTTTCAGCTCAGGTCATGATCTCAGGGTCATGGGATCGAGCCCTGTGACGGGCTCCACACTCAGCAGGGAGTCTGCTTGGGATTCTCTCGCCCTCTGCCCCTCCCCTGATTCTCTCTCTTAAATAAGTAAATAAATCTTTAAAAAAACCACCAGTGGCTTCCCATTTCGAGCAGATAAGATCCAGCCTCCTTGCCTGGGTGTACAAGCCTTACAGGCTTTGGCCGGGCCTCTCATCCCGCCCTCGAGGGTATTCTTCTCACCATATCGCCATGGGCTCCAGCCTGTCGCATGGTCTTCTGTTCTGCAAAGAAATCACACTCATCCCTACCTCAGGGCCTTTGTGCAGGCTGTTCTCTCCACCTGGTGCTCTTTCCTGCCCTTCAAATACCTGGCTCCCTTGTCTAATAGGTCTCAGCCAAATGACCACTTCCTCCAAGAGATGAGCTGTTCCCTAAAAGCATCACCTGACTTAGGTGTGTCTATTTTATTTACCTGTTTGTTAACCTGTCCTTCACTGGTGCACATTCTATCCGACCTCTGCCACGCTGTCTGGCGTGCAGCAGGTGTTCCATGTATAGGCCTGCCCTAGTGGTAGAATGGGGGAGCATGGAAGTTTCCGGTGGAAGCTGTGTCTAAGCCGACACCAGCAGGTGGGGTGCACGTTCCAGGAGGAAGCAACAGTCTTTGCCAAATCACAGATGAGGGAAATGACGTTGGGACATTCAGGAATTGGGAAGGTGACTGGCATGCAGGGCGTAGGACACAGGGCCAGTCCTTCAGATGTGGCTTGAGAGGCAGGTGGGCCATACCAGGCAGGGCCCGTATGCCCCACTCTGAATTCCAGCCTTTGTCCAAAAAGCAGTGGAGAGACACCAAAGACTTTATGGAAGGGAGAGATATAACCCACTTTGCACTTTACAAAGGCTGGCTGTGTGCAGAATGGAGGGGAGGGTAGTGAGCGTGGGGGCCAGCAGAGCAGCTGGGGGTCCTGCAGCCTCCAGGTATGAGCAGGTGCTCGCACAAGACGTGCTGGACTCAAGGTCTGCCCTGTGTGGGGCGGGGGGCAGAGGCCGGCCCAGGAAGACTTGGGGAGTGCGGGAAGTCAAGGATAACTCCCGGTCTCCATCATCCACAGCCAGGACGAGCGTGCTCTTACTTCCACTGGGAATGGGGGCTGCAGCGTGGTGAACGTGGGGTGCGCGTGCAGGGAGGGCCCGGACTTAGCTTGGGACATGTGAACTTGGAGATGCCCTTCAGAAATCACCATGGAGACCTGAGGGTTTGGTTGCATACTGTGATAATGTCACAAGGAATCTCGGAGCTGGAAGAGTCCAGAGCATTCAGGCTGACAGCCACGTGGGAGCTCAAGGTCAAGCTGCTACTGACTGCTAGGGGTAAGCTGTGTCCACCAAATTCCTCTGTTAAGGCCCCAGCCCTCAGGACCTCAGGATGTGGCTGCATCTGCAGCTGGTGCCTTTACAGAGGGTCATCGGGGGGGCCCCGATCCAGAGTGACTGGGGTCTTTACAAGAAGAGGACATTAGGACACAGACACACATGGAGGGATGACCCTGTGAGGACACAGGGAGAGCACGGCTGTCCACACACAAGGAGAGAGGCCTCGGGAGGACCCTGCCTGCCCGCGCCTGCGTCTCGGGCTTCCAGCCTTCAGGACTGGGGACAGTGACTCTCTGCTGTGTGAGACCCGCCCATGGGACTGTGTCGTGGCCGCCCCAGCTGACTGATACACTGATCCTGAACCACAAGGAGACAGAGAAAGACAGGGAGGAAGAGAGAGAGAGGCAGAGAAGCCCCAACCACCCTCTCTCAGCCATGCTTCTTGAAGAGCCGGCCGCATTCTCGAGTCCCACGACCTCCCTTCCCAGTCTTTTGGCTTTTCCTTTGGGATTCTGTCCCTGGCATTCCTAGCCCTGTGTGCTCACCCTCCTCCCCTTGCCCCCGTGCTCAGGCTCTGCGGTGGGCTCCTGGCCCCATCGGCGGTCACCACGCTGTTGTTCCTGCTGCTGCCCTCTGGCTCCGGACCCTCGCAGGGCAGGGACTTCACGCAGGTGTGGAGGCTCAGGGGGCCCATCTCCAGCCGGTTTCTCCCTTTCAAACCCAGGGTCCAGCCCCCCCCCCCCG